>NC_025995.2:27030457-27164033 GCF_000442705.2 Elaeis guineensis | reverse complement strand
GTCCCGGCAGTGGCTGTGATCCCCTCAACTCCAGCTTCTCTGGCATCGATGGAATTCTACACCAATACTTTTCATAATTTTCAAAAAAATCCTAACATAGATCTGCCTGAAATCAATGATTATGCATAAAATATAATTCGCATCAGGCTTGGTACATTGAATGTATGAAAAAGTAAATACCTTTACACGCATTCATATTGAACCCTTTCAACATTAAATTCTATGTACCTAGATTGGAACAAGTCCTGCATCCACTTACACCTATCCCATTAGATGCCAAGTATATTGATGTTTAACCCAAGTCTTTTCATGAAAACTTCTGTGATAAGCAAGTTATTGACCAAGTTAATATGGGACTACCTTCCAATATGCTGTATGTCACCCACATACATAACCAAGAAGTTAGTGGGACTCCCACTAATCTTCTCACAGATACACATGGTTCATCTATATTTGATATAGTCAAATATTTTGACTATCTCATCAAAAATGAAGATACCATCTCCTCAATATCTGCCTGAATTCACAAATGCATTTGCCCTCCCACTAGAGACAACTTCTCTAGATAGTGTGTGGCAATAGCAAGAATCCGAATAGGCATCCCCAACAGCAACCTGTTGGGTCATACCCATAGGTGCTTCAACCATAGTCTATACTTGGTTGATGTACAAAGAGTCCATTTTGGATGACATGGTTTCAGGCCAATTGTCAGAGTTCTACTCATAACAATCTCCAAATGGATCAAGTAAAATATCATTTACAATGATGTATGGTGTACTGCCATTCACAATGACAAATCCATATATTGAGTGGTACATTACACATTCTGATTGATCTTTTGGTGAGGAGATGTGTATCATGGTCGTGCCTCATCACTGGGCACATCAGGTTGAGGATTAACTTATACACTCCACAGGTTAAGATAGGATAATTTATAAGTCTTGAACATCTCAAGTTCAATTATCCTCCCACTATTTCTTTTTAGAAAAAATTTTTCCTAAAAGTGGCATACCTATTGACAAAATACTTTTTGTCAAGTAGGATGGTAGAACTAGTATCATATACTATTCTTTTAGGATAACCTATATACTTATAAAAATCTATTCTAGTACAAACTTATGTACATCAACACTTTTCACATAAGCGGGCAACCTGTCTCTTCCTTTTTCATATCTCATATGGAGTGCTCGTAACAGATTTTTATAGTATCTAATTTATACAGCAATTTTTAGGACATTTCCCAGAATGAGCCAATAATTTATGAAGCATTTTAGAAACACATCATATCATATACGAAGTGTCTATTTTGAATTGAGATATTATTATCTTCAACATCCATATGTTCAAGACCTAATACCTTGTTGCCCTGAGATATGTGACCATCATATATTTATTTCTTGTTTCATCAAGATGAAAACAACATCATTTAGTGACAGAAACATAGGACCATAACTATAAAATTTATCAGAAGAAAAGTAACTTTTACTCTTAATATTAATTTCAAATCTATATTACAATAACATAGGGATTGAAATAATATTTCTGATAAACAATGGTATACTAGTTTCTAAATAAGTAGGTTCCTACAGCCTTAGCATCAATGGACTATCCATCATGCCAAAAGACAAGTAGTTACTTCACCTCAGCTTTATAGGTCCAGCAAACACTTTGCATAAATGAAACCTATATAAAGTATCATATACCTAAAAATTGAAACACTTAATGATAATTAATTTTGTATCACATACAAACTATTAGCAAATACAACTTTTGCATCTGCTATTGCTTCACACTTGCAAGATAATTCTTGCTATTTATCTTATCATTGCTGTAATGATATTAGATACCCTAGTGAAGATATTCTTCACTTTTTTTTCCTCAACCAATCCATGACATTCGGTCAAATTTTAAAAATATCCTAAGCAGTGAATGTAAAGATGCAAATGTGTATATAAAAATACAAAAAGACTACTCATGATGACATGCACAAGTTAGATGAGGATTTTATCTAATTGTGTCTCCCACTATCTTAAAATTTCATAGTCCTCAAGTATAAAATCAAGAACCTTATCATGAAGTTTCTTAGTAGGTTGAGATCTCAATTCCTCATAAAAAATTTTGTGATACCACAAAAAGCTCCTATGAGTTCAAAGATAAGTAACTCTTTACTAATCGTATCTCATGCAACCCTCAACATAATTTTGCCTTTAAAATATTTATAGCCTTATGGATAGCACAACAAACTATAGTATTTTAGTTAAATCATACTTTCAATCCTATATGATCATATTGGATAATACTATCCTTATGGATAGTACAACAAGATAGTACTATCAGAATATATCATAAGCATCACTAAGTCAACATCATATGAATCACTATAGCAAGTCTTGTGGATAGCACAAAAACTCACTACAATTTTTGATATACTCTATTGACTTAATATGAGCTAAGTATAATTAGCTTCATTATGCACCAAGACAGTATTAAGTCAGTCCCCACAGCAAGTCTTGTGGATAGCACAACAAGCCTACTATGTTCTTGAGATAATACTGGCTTAGCATGAAGAAGGCATGGTAGTGTTCTTAACACATCGCCATTAAGACTTAATATAATTTAACCGAAGGACTTAGATCTTATGCACATCCTAAGCATTTAATCATGCATCATATGTATAAAAATTTAAATACTAACTACTAGATGTAAGAGCATATATAATGGAAAACAAATAGTTATAGACTTTTAAAAAATCATCTGAGCCACAGGATGATGTAAGAGTCTAACCCTAGGTGCATTATAGATTGAACCATCTCATGGTCAATCCTAATGTGCTCTGCTCTCCAAAAGCCTGGTAGTCCAGTCTTCATCACCATAAAAACTATCATAAATACTTGATCTTCATTTAAAAATAGAATGAAACAATTTCAATCTATTCTCAAATATTTTTTTCTATAATTTTATAATATTATATAAAAATCCAATCAACAGTTGAAAATATAGAAAAAAAATTTAGCTGATACAATATATCAGGGGCACCCAACTCCTATTGCAACACTTGCAGATGCATTAATATAATCAACAGATTGGAAAGCATTCATGCATACATCCATCACATGGATGTTCCATAGGCCATAACAAATCAACATAATATTTCATAATAATTATAAAATATTATAACAAATAACTCATGTTATTTCAATTGTGATATCATTCAAACACATGTCAATTATGATGATCAAAATTATGGACATAAGACCCATCAAAGGTTTTTGATTCGGGTTCAACACTTGACCCATATATTAACTTTTAAGTTAATCATTTGTCATTCATTTAAGTTGAGTTGATCAATTCTTAGGTTAAACCTAATTTAATTAGATTAACTCAGATTTGATCACCCACAACTCAAACCCTAATCAAATTAGGTAAATGATAAATTTGATTAACCAAAATTAAACATGGATTCTAATCAAATTAGAACCATGATTTTGATTTAATCTATAATCATTAAACTCTAATCGCATTAGAACTATGAATTATAGTTAAACCAATCTATCGACACAAAAATCCTAATCAATATCTGATGCATCTTTTTCATGACCAAAATTTTTGACCCCATGCATGCCTCGGACAACAACCAAGATGCTCGACCCACAATGGTGAGTGCCCGATAACATAGTGGTCAGCCCTTGGATCTTAAATAAATGCATCAAATGCAAAAACCTTAAGTCTTGGCAATGTACATCCACATGCAGCATTCCAAGATCCCCCGTACATCACATGCACTGATTTTATTTTCACCGAAAAATAGATCATAGGATCTAAGTTCAACTTGTCAAACAAGTCTATAAACCATGAAATTTCATATCCAAGTTTCGATCATGGATCGATAACATCTTATCATTAATAAAAATATATTAAAAATATCAACTAAATATCAATCAAAAAATTAATTTTGACATAGTTTAAACTGCATCTAATCCATATCATAAAAATAACATGAAATTTGACTGAATCTATCAAGGATGGCTCTGATACCACTGTTGGATTTGATGATATAGTGAAATATAGATTTTAAAATTTTTAACATACATTCAATAAATAAAAATAAATTTAACAATTAAACTCAACCATCGAAACTCAAAACCCTAGGAACCCCTTGATGATTACAATCAAACCACAAAAACATGCATACCAGGAGAAGACCAGAAGTCATATACCACCATGAAGATCACAAACTGATAATTTTAAAATCTCTACGAGACTCCAAAGCAGAAACCCTCTAACGGTGATCCATACAGGATTGATCAAGATCCTTCCCAACTCGACATGGTGCTGCAGCCTTCTTCCTAAGTGCGCTGTCGATCATCCTTCGCAAGAACTCGTTGCACCATTGCTTGTATGTCTTCATAACCTCCACTAGTACCACTCTAAAATCTTTTTTCAAAATATCATACCACAGAAAAATAAATCAGATATTCAACACTTGAACAACCTAAGTTTTGGACAAGCATCATATGCTTTCCAATTTCATTCTCTCTTCCTTTCTATTTTCTCTCCCTTTTCTCTTACATTTTTTCCAGACTTTTTCTTGTCTTTATCCTCTCATTCTCATGTCTAAAACCCATTCAAAATAGGACATAGAAATCAGGTGTAGCACCCCATATTTATAGGAAAATATGGGCGACACCATGGGACGCCAACTCTTGGCGTCCCTTAATTATTACACACCTCCAATTAATTTTCAGCATGGAATCCCATGGGTTAAGACATGGAAAATGAAGTCTTTCATCTGCAGAAGGACTCTTCCTCTATTAGAAAAAATCTGAACGCCATAATATGGCTGTGGGAGATGGATTGGCATGGAATATGTAGAGTCCATACCATTATGGGCTCTTCCACAAATTCATCGCACAAAAGGGCATCCCTTCAAATATTTGATGTGAAGTTCCTTCCAAGAGAAGGACTCTTCATCCTCTTTCATGCCAACATATCCCAAAGGCCATCATATGGCACGTGGGATTAAAAGAACGCATGCAATGAAAGGAAGAAATCAAGAGTTCTTAACATTTAAGACTCTTCCATAAATACCAAAAATATGTGGCATCCCATTATTATTTGGCGTTCAAATTCCTTCCAAAAGAAGGACTCTCCTTCCTATTCCACACCTAGAAATTCCAATAGACATCAGATGGCATGTGGGATTAAGAAATGCATGGAGAATTTGGTAAGAAATTTAAGAGGAGTAAAGGAGGACTCCTCTTCTCCTACACCAAATTAAATGGGGCATCCAATTTATTTGGGCATGTGGCTTGATGTGGAGGAGGCTGGTTCCACGTAGAACACTTCCATAAAATCAGATAAAATCAACTAATTGATTAGATGGTTCAAACCCAATCATATTAGGTCAAGGCAACAAGACTAGATTAGTACAAACACCTTTGCACTGAACCCAATTGGGAACTTGGGTTAATTCATGTGCTAGTAATTTAATTAACCCATTGAATTTATAATAAATTCAAATTAATTGGATCAAGATCAATTTTTTATTATGTGTGACCTATTGGGTTTCAAATCTAGCCAGCAGTGGACCCAAACTCTCGAGGTAATCCTAATCCAATTAGATTAGATCAGCTCGAGAGTCCCAATCAATTAAGACTCTTCCTAATTGATTCTTGAATTAAACTCTTTTAATTTCTGTCGAGTCTACAAGTCAAGATAGACATCTAGCAATATGTCATGACTATCTGAAAGATTTAAAATTTGATAAAAATATCAAAATTATCCTTCCATAGTGAGTTACCGTACAATTCAATCCTTCAATCATACAACATCCCGGAAAGGCTATGGGTGAGAAAATATGTCAAATCCAAATACCAAACCATATGTATCTCGATTAGATGATGATGACTTGGTTGATGAACCAGTAAAAATAATTTCTACTGTTCATCCCTGCTCTAGTCAGACTCTCAGAGTCACCATCCTATGAAATCACATAAGATGTTCTCTTCTCTCACAAGGAATGATCGATTTCTTGTTGACTACTCACAACCTCCATACACACTTTGCCATACCCAGAATATCCACACACATCTCAAAGTGGTGTGCTAGAGAATAAACCAAAGTAAGAATCCATACACATAAGGTACCATGGTGATCTCAGGTCAAAGGATCACATGCACCACTCTCACTGAAGAACCATCTATTGATATACTGTAAGGCTCCATCAGATGTTCTTTTTGCAGGTCTGTTCAGTGAACTCATTCTCTAATGAGTACCTACATCCTTGTATTAGTATCACCATACAAGTGGTTGTGAGATCAACCACCCTCTCCATCGAACATACATAGGATGTACCAGTCTTATCGAAGTCATCGATCTCCGATTCGATGATCCAATGACTAAAAATATTTTAGATTAGAGCTATCAAGATTTTAGGTCTCACTGGTATAATCTCATCATGACCCTAAAATTATTGCCCTAATCTATGAAATTTATCATAATCACAAAATATGATGCAGCAAATGATAAAATATAATACCTCAAATAAATAAAATAACTAATATCATGCAAATGAGTAGGAAGATAATAAAGAAATATCCCATCGCATCTCCATGCGATTGGCTTGTAGGGCACTATTCTTTCATCTCCCTTTCTCTCTGATCTTTCATGTAGTAAGGAGCCTTAGGGGGGGTGCCTCCCTCAAGCCCTAGCCACCCTAGGGTTTGGAAGAGGGAGGTGCCCCATCATGTGGGTGCCCCCTTGGATGGGATGCCTCCTTTGTATGGCCGCCTAAGAATCCATGTCCAAAGAGAGTCTCCAAGCCCAAGAAGCTATCAGATGTGATCAGCAATCAAAGGAGGGTGTGGAAGGAGGCTTCGGAGGAGGGCATGAGTGGAGGAAGTACACAAGGTGATGAGCACGGGCAAAGGCTATAGTTTTGCAGAAGGCTGCAGAGATTCTTTCTCTTGTATGGATTAGCTCCAGGTTATGGATGCCTCAATGCCCTAATCTATAGAAGGATGAGCAGGCGATCTCATGAGGAGGTTTGGGCATTGATTTGATTTAGATTTGAGATGTGTAGAGGCCAAGATGGAGTGCATAAGAAAAGATTATAGTTTGGGAGAGATGCTGCCATGAAGTCTTAGTCCATCAAGGACTCCTCCTCATCAATGATTTCAATTCAAATCTGATAGCTCCAAGATATCACATCCCTAGCCCTAATTTTTAAGATCTTGAGAGTGAAAGATCAAATCTAGAGATGCATCTCACATCTCAGGATGAGGGAGAGATGCAAACTAGATTGCTGCTACAGGGTTCTTGGTGCACAATGATCTAGGACATGAATTTTACTGACCTTAGAGAGTTTGGATCATCATGGACTCTAAGAGAAGGCTCCGTCATAGGTCTCCTCAGGTTTATGCAGGTGCACGGTGGTCCTAATAAGGGGTAGGAAGAGTTGTGTTCAAAGAGGACTCTTGTTACCAACATTTGGATGCCATTCCTTTTAAACACAACCAAGAGGCATGTGGCCAAGTGGATCAAACGTGTGAAACTCTTTCACACAAATGTAATAAAGAAAGGATTTAAGAGGCGCACAACATCTTGGCACACATCCTTTCACAATAACACATGGAATCTCTTGGGATTAAGGGCATGGAAAGAACCCTAGGAGTCATGGACTCCTTTAATCAAAAGAAGAGGAAAGAAATGAGGAGGCATTAAAATTCTTTCATATTAATCCCAAGGGGCGCACATCATATGACACAAAAAATTAAGGATGTGTGAAACTCTTTCATGCAAAAAATGAGAAGAGGTGAGAGGAAATAAATGGCGTGGACTCCTTCCAAGTTGGGTTTCCCAAGTGACGTGAAGAAGTCCTTCATGCATCTAACTCTTGCATGTCTCCAATTCAAGGAGCAATGGATTGAATCTAAGATAATAAGCCTTTGACCATTCAAAAGCCAATTAGAAGTCCAATTGATTTTGGTCTTGACCATTCAAAACCCAATGCCAAAAAGAATCTAAATAGATTAGGAATTAGGGTTTAAACACGTACTAACATGTTTGATTCAAACCATTTAGGATTAAATCTGTATTAAATTAGATCCAACAAGACCAAATCAAAAGTCCTAGACCAATTCTCTATTGTGTGTGATCCATTAGGTTCCACATCTAGCCAGTAGTAGGTCCAGACACAAGTGCACCTAATCCAATTAGGTCCAAGACACATTGAATCCAAGTATATCAATTAATTAGAACTCCTTTCTAATTAAATTGTTGAATTAAACTCCTTTAATTCATTAGGACCTACAAGTAAAGATTGACATCTAACAACATATAATGACTATCTAGAAGATGTGAAATTTGATGAAATATAAAAATTATCCTTCTGTGATGAGTTATCATATAATTCAATTCTTCGATCATACAACATCCCAGACAGACCGTGGGCATGGCATCATATCAAGCCCAAATACCTATCCATATGTATCTCGATTTGATGATGATAACTTGATCGATGAACCAATAAATTTTTTTTCTAATGTTCATCCTTGCTCTAATCAGAGACTCTTTGAGTCATCATCCTATGAGACCACATAGGATGTTGTCTCCTCTTATAAAGAGTGACCAATTTCTTGTTGACCACTTACAATATTCATGTACACTTCACCATTCCCAGAACATCCTACACATGTCTCAAAGAGTCATGCTAGGGTATGAACCAAAGCATGGATCCACATACACAAGGTATCTAGTGATCTCAAATCTAAGGATCACTTGCACCACTTTCATCGGAGAACTATCTACTGACATGCTAATAAAGCTCCATCAGATGTTCTCCCTGTAGATCAGTTCACTAAACTCATTCTTCAGTAAGTACCTATATCCTTTTATTAGTGTCACCATATAAATAATTATGAGATCAATTATCCTCTCCATCAAGCATACACAAGATGTACCAATCTTACCGGCATCATCTATCCCCCACTCGATAATCTTTTGACTGAAAATATTTTAGACTGAAGTTATCAAGATTTTAGATCTCACTGGTATGATCCTATCATGGCTCTAAAATCATTATCCTAATCTATGAGATTCATCATAATCATAATTAAATAATAATATGATACAATAAATGATGAAACACAATACCTCATAGATATAAAATAACCAATATCATGCACATGAGTAGGAAGATAATATAGAATAGACCCATCACATCATCTATATAATTAGCTTGTAGGGCACTATTCTTTTAGATCAGGACTGTGATTTTAATCTGCAGTAGATTTTGGGCCTATAAAAGAGGTCTAAGAGACTGTGGAGCAGAGGAGTGGGCATCAGGAGTAGCTTGGCATGTGCAACTACAGAGGCAGCCAAGAGTATCCTGGAATGGCCATGGGAGTGGCCATGAGTGTAGGGACAAAGGCTGAGGCATGATGTAGTGATTGAGAACATCACAGAAAACATCTAGGGACATCGAGGACCTTGGCTCGATAGGCTTGTGAGAAGGTCATCTTGGAGGATTTTATAAAAACTTTTGTGAGGGTTGTACTTCTTGTTGAGAGAGAGATTGGTGTATAAGAGTTGAGAGTGTGTGATCTCCTCTTGTACTTATTATTTTCTCTCATAGTGAAGCTTACGTGCTCCATGGAGATAAGCCTTGGGCTGATCCATATATTTGATTGTCTTTTATTTTATCTCTTCTTTCTTTCTGCTGTAAAAATTGATATTAAAGCTAGGTGATACCAAAGAGCCAGGTGATACCACAAAGCCAGGTGGTACCATAGTGTGTGGTTGTCTAAATTGCAGCTGTTGGGTATAAAATACCCACAGCCGAAGTCCTCAACAGAATCAACGATTCCGCCAACGATGCCGACCTCAAAGGAAGACTCCGCCCGGACTCCTACGGGAGCCGGGCTTCGTCCTCGACTCCAACGGCTGCAACACAGACTCCGTCCGGACTCCTACGGGAGCCGGACTCCACCGACAACTCCGACCTCAAGTTGACTCCGCCCGGACTCCTACGAGAGCCGAGCTCCGTCCTCAACGTCAACTGCTGGTAAGCTGTCCGGACTCCTACGGGAGCCAACCTTCGCCTTTAACTTTGATTGCAGGAAGACTCCGCTCAGACTCCTACGGGAGCCGGGCTTCATCCTCGACTCCAACGGCTGCAAGACCGACTCCATCCAGACTCCTACGGGAGCCGGACTCCACCGACAACTCCGACCTCAAGTTGACTCCACCCGGACTCCTACGGGAGCCGAGCTCCGTCCTCAACGTCAACTACTGGTAAGCTATCCGGACTCCTACGGGAGCCGACCTTCGCCTTTAACTTTGATTGCAGGAAGACTCCGCTCAGACTCCTACGGGAGCCGGGCTTCATCCTCGACTCCAACGGCTGCAAGACAGACTCCGTCCGGACTCCTACGGGAGTCGGACTCCACCGACAACTCTGACCTCAAGTTGACTCCGCCCGGACTCCTACGGGAGCCGAGCTCCGTCCTCAACGTCAACTGCTGGTAAGCTGTCCGGACTCCTACGGGAGCCGACCTTCGCCTTTAACTTTGATTGCAGGAAGACTCCGCTCAGACTCCTACGGGAGTCGGGCTTCATCCTCGACTCCAACGGCTGCAAGACAGACTCCGTCCGGACTCCTATGGGAGCCAGACTCCACCGACAACCTCAACAGCAAGTAGACTCCGCTCGGACTCCTACGGGAGCCGGGCTCCGCCCTCAACATCAACTACTGGTAAGCCCCGTCCGGACTCCTACGGGAGCCGGACTTGGCTTTTAACCTTGATTGCAGGAAGACTCCGTCCGGACTCCTACGGGAGCCGGACTCCGCCGACAACTGCTGGTAAGCCCCGTCCGGACTCCTACGGGAGCCGGACTTGGCCTTTAACCTTGATTGCAAGAAGACTCCGCCCGAACTCCTACGGGAGCCGGGCTTCGTCCTCGACTCCAACGGCTGCAAGACAGACTCCGTCCGGACTCCTACGGGAGCCGGGCTCTGTCCTCAACATCAACTGCTGGTAAGCCCCGTCCGGACTCCTACGGGAGCCGGACTTGGCTTTTAACCTTGATTGCAGGAAGACTCCGCCCGGACTCCTACGGGAGCCGGGCTTCGTCCCCAACTCTGATGGCTACAGACAGACTGCGTCCGGACTCCGTCCGGACTCATACAGGAGCCGGGCTCCGTCCTCAACCTCAGCTGTCGGTAAGCCTTGTCCGGACTCCTACGGGAGCCGGACTTTGCATCTGATTTTGATTGCAGGGGATTCCACCCGGACTCCCACGGGAGCTGGGCTCCACCCATGACCCCGACCGCAAGGAGGACTTTGCTCGGACCCCTACGGGGGCCAGACTCCGATCGCTGCTGAACTTCAGCCAGCAGATCTGCGCTCCCAGGCCACGATCACGGCCACGATCCTGCTCCACTTCCTACGGCGTATTCCGCGCAGCTCCATCACTCCCTGACAGGCCGCAGTAACGGTCGCAACACTGCTCCGCTCCCTACGACGGATCCCACGCAGCTCCATTACTACCTGACAGGCCACGATAAACGGCCGCGATCCTGCTCCACCTCCTGCAACGGATACCGCACGATTCTCCCATCCGCTGCCAAGACGCGACAGCACACGCCGCCCCACTTTCCGCGGCAGATACCACGTGGCACGCCCCAGTGATGGCCACGGGTCTACTCCACTACTCTTCGCAGCAAATTCCGCCTGACCCTGGGCAACCCACTACCAGGCGGTTACAAACATCGCCATCAATCTGTTACCTCCTCCGCCTATAAAAAGGGGGACCCAGATACGTTATTCTATAAGCTCATTTCTTATCTCAAAACTTTGCTAAATTCTCCGTTCGAGCGCTCCATTCTTGTTGAGGCAGAGAACTGACTTGAGCGTCGGAGGGTCTTGCCGGAGCAACCCCACCTCCGGTTTAGACTTCCCTTGCAGGTCCCGACGGCGACCACGACTTCTCCGACTCCAGCTTTTCCGGTGCAAGCAGATTTTTGCACCAACAGGATTGGCGCTAGAGGAAGGGTGGCGAACCTTCGTAGTACCTTTGTTCTTAAAGGAGCGCTCAACGGATCCATTTCCGGCCATCTTCTCCGGCACCCACTCCTCCTTCCTTCATCTAATGCCTTCTTGCGAGGCCTCTGAACAATTATCTCCGGCTATGGTCGCCGATGAGGAGTGGCCGGATGACCGGCCTCTGCCGGATTCCATCAATGCCATCTCAGGGGAATCTCGGCAGGGGACAACCAACATACCAACTGCATCCCCCAAGCGGCAAAAAGTTGAAGAACACATAACTTTTACCGAAGAAGACGCCTAGGGAGTCCAATTCCCTCATAACGACGCGGTCGTGATTTCCTTGAATATAGCAAACTACGACGTCCATCGCATTCTCGTCGACAACGAAAGTTCGGCCGACATCTTGTTCTACGACGTCTTTTCAAGAATGTCCACTCTTGGCGGTCATCTGAGACCGATTTGCTTCCCCTTGATAGGGTTTACCGGTGACGCCGTTCCGATGGAGGGAATGATAGCTTTGACTGTGACCGCGGGTCAGTATCCAAAGCAGTCTAGGGCTCTGGTGAATTTCTTGGTGGTGAAGGCGCCATCCGCCTACAATGCAATCCTTGGCCGACCCGACCTTAATGCTCTTCGAGCTGTCGTATCGACCTACCATTTGAAACTGAAGTTCCCCACCAGCCAGGGGATTGGAGAGGTCCGGGGAGACCAAGCCCTAGCTAGACACTGCTACAACATCGCCTTGCAAAGAAGCGATCAATTGGACCCCTGTCCTGTCGATGGATTGGATGCTCGCGATGACCTCACTGAAGAGAGGGGCGGCCCCATCGAAGATCTAGTACAAATCCCTTTGAATGATGGGAACGCGGATCATGTGGTGCTGATTGGTTCCAACCTGGGGGAGGAGGTGCAGACGCGTCTTATTGATTTCTACGAAGAAATGCGGACGTTTTCGCTTGGGTGCCAGCTGACATGCCGGGGATTGACACGAAAGTCATGGAGCATCATCTGGCTGTCGACCCAAAGCATCGACCGGCAAAAGAAAAAATCTGGAGTCATACCCTGAAAAGGCAGAAGGCGATAGCCGAGGAAGTGGATAAGCTTCTTAAGGCCGGATTCATTAAGGAAGTCAATTATCCTGATTGAATTTCCAATGTTGTCTTGGTCAAGAAAGCAAACGGCAAGTGGAGGATGAGTATTGACTTCAAAAAGCTGAATAAGGCTTGTCCAAAGGACAGCTACCCCCTTCCCAGAATCGACCAACTGGTGGACGCTACTTCAGGCCATGAGCTCCTCACTTTTATGGACGCGTTCTCCGGCTATAATCAAATTAGAATGGCATCGAAAGACGAAGAAAAGACAGCTTTCATTACTAATCGTGGCCTTTACTGCTACAGGGTCATGCCATTCGGCCTCAAGAATGCGGGCGCAACCTACCAACGGCTGGTGAACAAAATTTTCAAAGAGCAGATCGGCCGAAACATGGAGGTCTACGTGGACGATATGCTTGTAAAAAGCAGGTCTTCCAGAAATCATGTCGCCGACCTCGAGGAAACCTTTGACGCTCTTCGAAAGTATAGAATGAAGCTGAACCCAACTAAATGCGCTTTTGGGATAACCTCAGGAAAGTTCTTGGGCTTCATGGTATCAGGGCGCGGGATTGAGGCCAATCCAGAGAAAATTCGCGCCATCCAAGAGATGACCGCCCCAAAGTCGATCAAGGAGGTTCAGTGCCTCACAGGGAGGATAGCGGCTCTTAATCGCTTTGTCGCGAGGTCGGCCGAACGATGCTTGCCCTTCTTTCAAACCCTCAAGCAACCGAAGAACTTCTGTTGGACCTCTGAATGCCAACAGGCGTTTGAAGAATTAAAAAGCTACCTTAGCTCACCCCTGTTGCTGGCGAAGCCTGAACCTGGGGAGGAACTATTTTTGTACCTGGCGGTCTCTCCCACGACCCTCGCAGCCGTTCTTGTCAAAGAAGAAGCGAAAATCCAGCGACCAGTCTACTACATTAGCCGCGCATTGAGGGACACCGAGACCAGGTACACCAAATTAGAAAAACTGACCCATGCCTTATTGATTGCAGCTCGGAGACTCCGACCCTACTTTCAAGGGCACACCGTGACGCTACTCACTGATCAACCGATCAAGGCGGTTTTGCACCGGGCCGACACCTCCGGAAGAATGGCAAAATGGGCGATTGAGCTCACAGAATTCGACATCAACTACAGACCTAGACCAACAATAAAGGCCCAAATATTGGCAGATTTCATAGTAGAGTGCACTATCCCAAAGGAGGCCGAACCTGAGCAAGGCGAAGTTGACGACCTGAAGTCTCACCCGAACTCCCCCAACGAAGAGGCCAATCCCTCCGATTGCTTTTGGACCCTCTATGTGGACGGATCTTCCAACATGGCGGGCGCGGGTGCAGGCCTGATCTTGGTCAGCCCGGAGGGAGTCATCGCGGAGTACGCTCTGCGTTTCGAGTTTTCCGCAACAAACAATGGAGCGGAATATGAAGCTCTGATCGCAGGATTAAGGATCGCCAAAGAGCTGGGAATAGGTCAACTCCGGATACACAGCGACTCCCAACTAGTGGTGGGACAAGTCAGCGGGAGTTTCGAAGCGCGGGAGGACAGTATGACCGATACCTTGAGAAGGTAAAGGAGCTCACCCCCGCCTTCAGCAACTTCAGCATTAAACAGATTCCAAGGCTGGAGAATACCAGAGCCGATCTTCTCTCCAAACTGGCGACATCGGCTCTGGTCGAATTACCCAAAGGCGTCCTCTTTGAAGTTCTAAAACACCCGAGTACAGAAGAATCGCGGCCCGTAATGGAGATCGACCACGAGCCCAGCTGGGTTGACCCGCTGATAATCTATCTCAGAGATGGAGTCCTCCTCCAGGATGCGAAAGAAGCTCGGAAACTCCGAAATCAAGCCTCGAGATACCTCCTTTATGAGGGTAAACTGTACAAGAGATCATACTCCTTGCCCCTCTTAAAATGCCTCCGGCCCTCGGAAGCTGACTACGCCTTATGGGAAGTACACGAGGGAGTTTGCGGAAACCATTTGGGAGCCAGGTCTTTATCCCACAAGCTACTCCGTCAAGGATATTACTGACCAATGATGCATTATGATTCGATTGAATATGTCAAAAAGTGTGATCGATGCCAGAGATACGCCAACGTCCAGAGACAGCCCGCCATCGAGCTCACACCTTTGAGTGCCCCATGGCCTTTTGCACAATGGGGGATGGACATCCTTGGCCCCTTTCCCATGGCGTCTGGACAAAGAAAATTTCTCCTTGTAGCGATCGACTACTTCACCAAATGGGTTGAAGCCGAACCACTAGCGAAAATCACAGAAGCAAAAGTGCAAGATTTCGTCTGAAAATCCATCGTTTGCAGGTTCGGTTTGCCTAAAACCCTAATCACTGACAATGGGCGGCAATTCGCGGGAGCCAGATTCGCCGAATTCTGCGAAGATCTAAACATCTCCCACAACTTCACATCAGTAGCCCATCCTCAGGCGAATGGCGAAGCCGAGGTGACTAACAGAACCCTTTTGCAGGGGATCAAGACAAGGCTTGAAAAAGCAAAAGGAACTTGGGTGGACGAGCTTTATCATGTGCTATGGGCGTATCGAACTACCCAGAGGTTACCTACGGGGGAAATCCCCTTCGCTTTAGCCTTCAGAACGGAAGCCGTCATCCCGATCGAGCTTAAACTCCCGTCGGCACGAGTCGTGGCATTCGATGAACACCAAAATTCACAAAATCTTAGAGCCAACCTCGACCTGCTGGAAGAAAGACGGGAGATCGCTCAGGTTCGAATGACAGCCTACAGACAGAAAGTTGCTCGATATTACAACGCCCGGGTCAAGAACAAAGCCTTTAAAACAGGAGATCTAGTGCTTCGACGAGCTGCTGTCTCGCAACCTCAGGACCGGAGGAAACTCGCCCCAAACTAGGAGGGACCTTATGAAGTCAAAGAAGTAGTCCGGCCCGGAACTTATTATCTCGAGGAGCTCGGAGGAGCCGACCTCCCGCGGCCGTGGAGCTCAGAAAACTTACGTATGTACTACCAGTGACTTCGTTTTAATCGAAAACCGCATATCCACATGTCTTTGGACAATCCAAACAAACTGTATCAAAAACAAAAGGGCAACCTCATAAAATCAAAGACCCGGTTCCATTTAGACCGGATGGGGGGAGAGGCCTTACAATGCCCATTTGTGCCCCCACAGCCCTGTTAGGGACAGGAGGAGAACCTCACCCTAACTTGAGCAAAGTTGAAGGCCCGGTTCCATTTAGACCGGATGGGGGGAGAGGCCTTACAACGCCCATTTGTGCCCCACAGTCCTGTTAGGGACAGGAGGAGAACCTCGCCCTAACTTGAGCAAAGTCGAAGGCTCGGTTCCATTTAGACCGGATGGAGGGAGAGGCCTTACAACACCCATTTGTGCCCCCACAGCCCTGTTAGGGACAGGAGGAGAACCTCACCCTAACTTGAGCAAAGTCGAAGGCCTGGTCCTTTTAGACCGGATGGGGGGAAGGCCCTGCAACGCCCATATGCGCTAAGCTCCGCCCGGACTCCTACGGGAGCCGGGCTCCATCGCCGACATCAACTACAGTACAACCCCGCCCGGACTCCTACGGGAGTCGGTCTCCGCTGACAACAGCAACTGCCGATAAACCTTGTCCGGACTCCTACGGGAGCCAGACTTTGCCTATGACTTTGATTGCGGGAAGACTTCGCCCCGACTCCTACGGGAGCCGGGCTCTGTCCACGACACCAAGGAAGGCTCCGCCCGAACTCCTACGAGAGCCGAGCTCCGCCCACAACTCCAACTTCAAGAGGGATTCTCCGTCTGGACTCCCATGGGAGCCGAACTTAGCCTCGACTTCAGCAGAGAAGAAACTCCAAGCAATAAAGGAAGGTAATGGATCGCAACAGTGATGATTGGAAAATAAACAGCGCCCGAGGGCAACTGAAGCTCGGATCCCCGAATTCAAGCCCTAGGAGGGACCCCGGGCCCGAGTGGCCCCAAGCGAACCTGTAGCCATTGACGGAAAAATGACAACCGGGTATCTTTGAACGGCGTAAAAGTCGAAAAGGAGCTCGACAGATAACAACCCCACACGGATAAAAGAAGTCGCCGATGACCTTAGGACGACGTAAAAAAAAAAAGAAGAAGAAAAAAGAGAAGAAAAGGAGGAAGAAAGAAGAAAAGAAAATGAAGAAGCTCGACAAACAACTATTCGATGCAAGATGCATACAAGTGCGTGTAACGGGCCTATTGGCTCTCGTCTTGCCTCACTTCGCTCCATCTCCGAAGTCCCAACCTTAGGGGGAAAAGGGTGGGATAGATTCCCGGAGGCGATAAGGGCAACGGCAGCAGTGGCGAAGACCTGTTTCAAGAAGAGCCGGAGTCACCTTGGAGGCAGCGGTGACGCCAGAGATATGCTCCATCTCCGAATGCTCCATGACAGCCACCACCCAAAACGCTCCGGCAAGGTCGGCATGCGCTACTTCCACCATCTCCGCAACAGATTTTGCTGCCCCACCGTCGACGCCGACCGCTTCTAGTCCCTCGGCCCCGACGGCATCAAGGATCCCGCCACAGCTTGTGACGATAGCTCTGCCTTCTTGACCGGTATCACCCCGCCTTGCTACTCCGAAATTCTCGGACAGGATAACTTTACCGGCGGCCCCCATTATTAAACCCCTGTTGTTGAAGGAATTCTTCCTTGAGCCCCCTTTAAAACGATGGAGATCCTCACCGACCGCCGTTCTCCTCCTCGCCTTCCTCCAAGCCCTAGACATCCCTTCAAGAATGGACTCCGGGGTAGAGGACATGGTGTGGGAACCCTCGGAGAAGAATTGGGGAGCTGAAGAAGGCAAGGACTAGTGCGAGGGAGGTAGCTGAGCAGCTAGGCTCTCAGGCGAAAGAAAGGTATCGTCCTATCAACAGGATGAAGCCACGAAAGGAGATTAGGGGGTTTAAATAGCCGACGGATCCTAGCGCAGTTATGGCAGCGGGTGTTCCTGGGCCAACTGGTGCGTGCCATGTGTCCCGCATGTCCCCCTCACCGCTATCGAGGGTTGACCGTCCACAAATTTCCGTAGCACGATGCTTGGGATCGCGTTCTGACGGGGATTCCGAAAAGACTCTTCAGGTCACCTTCACCGAAAAATGGGCTCTGACGTGCGCACGTTTAATACCCAAGATATCTGGGGGCAGCAGTGCGTGGGATTCGAGGGGATGGCTTCGGCTGTACCCATCTCTCTGTACTTCCTTCGTTCGAAATTCAAACTCGAAAGTAGGGGGACTGGTGTTGGGTATAAAATACCCACAGCCGAAGTCCTCAACAGAATCAACGATTCCGCCCATGATGCCGACCTCAAAGGAAGACTCTGCCCGGACTCCTACGGGAGTCGGGCTTCGTCCTCGACTCCAACGGCTGCAAGACAGACTCCGTCCGGACTCCTACGGGAGCCGGACTCCACCGACAACTCCGACCTCAAGTTGACTCCGCCCGGACTCCTACGGGAGCCGAGCTCCGTCCTCAACGTCAACTGCTGGTAAGCTATCCGGACTCCTACGGGAGCCGACCTTCGCCTTTAACTTTGATTGCATGAAGACTCCGCTCAGACTCCTACGGGAGCCGGGCTTCATCCTCGACACCAACGGCTGCAAGACAGACTCCGTCCGGACTCCTACGGGAGCCGGACTCCACCGACAACTCCGACCTCAAGTTGACTCCGCCCGGACTCCTACGGGAGCCGAGCTCCATCCTCAACGTCAACTGCTGGTAAGCTGTCCGGACTCCTACGGGAGCCGACCTTCGTCTTTAACTTTGATTGCAGGAAGACTCCGCTCAGACTCCTACGGGAGCCGGGCTTCATCCTCGACTCCAACGGCTGCAAGACAGACTCCGTCCGGACTCCTACGGGAGTCGGACTCCACCGACAACTTCGACCTCAAGTTGACTCCGCCCGGACTCCTACGAGAGCCGAGCTCCGTCCTCAACGTCAACTGCTGGTAAGCTGTCCGGACTCCTACGGGAGCCGACCTTTGCCTTTAACTTTGATTGCAGGAAGACTCCGCTCAGACTCCTACGGGAGCCGGGCTTCATCCTCGACTCCAACGGCTGCAAGACAGACTCCGTCCGGACTCCTACGGGAGCCGGACTCCACCGACAACCTCAACAGCAAGTAGACTCCGCTCGGACTCCTACAGGAGCCGGGCTCCGCCCTCAACATCAACTGCTGGTAAGCCCCATCCGGACTCCTACGGGAGCCAGACTTGGCTTTTAACCTTGATTGCAGGAAGACTCCGCCCGGACTCCTACGGGAGCCGGACTCCGCCGACAACTGCTGGTAAGCCCCGTCCGGACTCCTACGGGAGCCGGACTTGACCTTTAACCTTGATTGCAGGAAGACTCCGCCCGGACTCCTACGAGAGCCGGGCTTCATCCTCGACTCCAACGGCTGCAAGACAGACTCCGTCCGGACTCCTACGGGAGCCGGGCTCCGTCCTCAACATCAACTGCTGGTAAGCCCCGTCCGGACTCCTGTGGGAGCCGGACTTGGCTTTTAACCTTGATTGTAGGAAGACTCCGCCCGGACTCCTACGGGAGCCGGGCTTCGTCCCCAACTCCGACGGCTACAGACAGACTGCGTCCGGACTCCGTCCGGACTCATACGGGAGCCAGGCTCCATCCTCAACCTCAGCTGTCGGTAAGCCTTGTCCGGACTCCTACGGGAGTCGGACTTTGCATCTGATTTTGATTGCAGGGGATTCCACCCGGACTCCCACGGGAGCTGGGCTCCACCCACGACCCCGACCGCAAGGAGGACTTTGCTCGGACCCCTACGGGGGCCAGACTCCGACCGCTGCCGAACTTCAGCCAGCAGATCTGCGCTCCCAGGCCACGATCACGGCCACGATCCTGTTCCACTTCCTACGGCGTATTCCGCATAGCTCCATCACTCCTTAACAGGCCGCAGTAACGGTCGCAACACTGCTCCGCTCCCTACGACGGATCCCACACGGCTCCATTACTACCTGACAGGCCACGATAAACGACCGTGATCCTGCTCCACCTCCTGCAACGGATACCGCACGATTCTCCCATCCGCTGCCAAGACGCGACAGTACACGCCGCCCCACTTCCCGTGGCAGATTCCACGTGGCACGCCCCAGTGATGGCCACGGGTCTACTCCACTACTCTTCGCAGCAAATTCTATCTGACCCTGAGCAACCCACTACCAGGCGGTTACAAACGTCGTCATCAATCCGTTACCTCCTCCGTCTATAAAAAGGAGGACCCAGATACGTTATTCTATAAGCTCATTTCTTATCTCAAAACTCTGCTAAATTCTCCGTTCGAGCGCTCCATTCTTGTTGAGGCAGAGAACTGACTTGAGCGTCGGAGGGTCTTGCCGGAGCAACCCCACCTCCGGTTTAGACTTCTCTTGCAGGTCCCGGCGGCGACCGCGACTTCCCCGACTCCAGCTTTTTCGGCGCAAGCAGATTTTTGCACCAACAGCGGCAATATTGATCCGGACTAAAGAAGATGGAGAAGTCAGGCTCAATCAAATTGTTGATCGATGTTCTCTTGTGTGAAGAGAAGCTGATTATCATAGAAAATACCAGTGGGAGCCCAATGGAGGTGGAGCTCTAGGTGGAGATGGATCAGGTATGAGACGGGAGATCGAGAGGATGATAAGCAACGTTGCCATGAAGCTATCCTGAGCAGATCTCAGGTCATGCAAGATGGAGATGGAATCGAGTGGCCTAACTTGATTCTCATATTTATCTATCCATGAGTAGCAGGCATATGTCTAGGGTATGGGGGCAAAAAGATCCAAAAGTTCTCAAAGTCAAGTGGAAGCTGAAAGTCGAGTCAAGACGAAGATTGTTGAGATTTAATGCCACGAATTCAACTCACAGTAGTGAAACACACAGCAGCAGAGTCTAGACAATGGAGCCCATGCAGGTCAGGTAGGCACACAGGCCCAGAGATGCAATTTATAGGCGTGCAAGGCCCATAGCGCACCATCCGAGGGGGCCTGCGATGTGCAGCCCAAGCTAGCTGCAACATGCACAGCCCAACAGGGCCTGTTGCATGCTTGGCCAGCATGGGCGCGTAGACGAACGTGGCCCAAAACGCATGCTGGTGCTGCACATGGGTATTTAGTGCGGTCCATCGTGGACCGCATGGGGAGAGATGGTCCATGTGCCCCCCCATGGACCATCATGATCTAGATGCGATTTATCATGGCATATATATGGTTGTGCGTAATCCAATGGCCAAGAGAGCTCACAGGACATGATCCAAAGATGGGCAAGCTTGTGTGGGCATGATCGGGTGGGTAGGAGTGTGATCGGGTGGTTCAGAGCTTGAGGACGCGATCAGACGACGGTTAGATTTTTGGACTTCAATTAGGGTCGTGATTTCGATCTGAAGTAGATTTTGAGCCTACAAAAGAGGTGTGAGAGACTGTGGAGCAAAGGAGCGGACATCAAGAGCAGCTTGGCATGTGCCACTGTAGAAGCAATTAAGAGTATCCTGGAACGACCGTGGGAGTGGCTGTGAGTGTAGGGCCAAAGACTGAGGCATGATATAGCGGCTGAGAGCATCACAGGAAGCATTCAGGGGCATTGAAGATCTTGACTCGGCAAGCTTGTAAGAGGGTTTCTTTGGAGAATTTTATAAGAGCTTTTGTGAGGGTTGTGCTTCTTGTTGAAAGAGAGGTTGGTGTATAAGAGTTGAGAGTATGTGATCTCCTCTTGAACTTATTATTTTCTCTTATAGTGAAGCTTGCGTGCCCCATAGAGGTAAGTCTTGGACTGATCCATGTATTTGATTATGTCCTTTATTTTATCTCTTCTTTCTTTCTGCTGCAATAATTGGTATCAAAGCCAGATGATATCAGATAGCCAGATGATATCAGAGAGCCAGATGGTACCAGAGTGTGTAGCTATCTAGATTGCAGCGGTGTTGATCGAGATTGAAGAAGTTAGAAAAGTCAGGCTCAATCAAAGGGTGGATCGATCCTCTCTTGTGTGAGGAGAAGCCGACTATCATAGAAGATGTCAGTGGAAGCCCAATGTGAGGTGGAACTTCAGGTGGAGATAGATCAGGCACGAGATAGGAGACTCGGAAGGATGATAAGCGATGTCGCCATGAGGCTACCTCAAGTAGGTCTCAGATCATGCAGGATGGAGATGGGATCGAACGGTCTGGCTCGACTCCTATGTTTGTCCATTCATGAGTAGTAAGCGTACGCCCTAGGGCATAAAGACGAGAAGATCCAAAAGCTCTCAAAGTCAGATAGAGATCGAATGTCGAGTCGATGTAGAGATTGTTGAGATTTGATGCTCCGAATTCGATCCACAACAGCGAAACCTATAACAACAGAGCCCAGATGGAGGAGCCCATGCAGGCCAGGTAGGCATGCAGGCTCAGAGATGTGATCTATAGGTGTGCAAGGCCTGCAGGCATGGCCCACAGGCTAGTAAAGCCCACTGCACGCGGCTTGAAGGGGTCTGTGGCACATGGCCTATAGCACGTGTGGCTGAGCGGGGCCTGTTATGTGTTGGGCCAGTGCGGGCGTGTGGACATGCGTTGCCCAAAACATGCATGGGGCCTGCGCATGGGTATTTGGTGCAGTCCACCATGGACTGCCTGGTTTAGACATGATTTATCATGGCGTATGCACGGTTGTGCATGATCCAATGGCTAGATGAGCTCGCGAGGTGTGATCCAACGATGGGCAAGCTTTCACAGGTGTGATCAGGTGGGCAGGAGCACAATCGGATGGTTCAAAGAGCTCGTGGGCATGATCAGAAGGTGGCTGGATTTTTGAACTTCAATCAGGACTGTGATTTCAATATAAAGTAGATTTTGGGCCTATAAAAGAGGTCTGAGAGGCTGTGGAACAAAGGAGCGGGCATCAAAAATAGCTTGGCATGTGTAACTCAGAGTCAACTGAGAGTATCCTGGAATGGCCGTGGGAGTAGCCATGAGTGTAAGGGCAGAGGCTAAGACATGATATAGTGGCAGAGAGCATCACAGAAAGCATCCAAGGGCATCCAGGATCCTAGCTCGACAGGCCTATGAGAGGGTCTCCTTGGAGGATTTTATGAGAACTTTAGTAAGGATTGTGCTTCTTGTTGAGAGAGAGGTTGGTGTATGAGAGTTGAGAGTATGTGATCTCTTTTTGTGCTTATTATTTTCTCTCATAGTGAAGCTTGCATGCCTCGTGGAAGTAAACTTTGGACTGATCCATGTGTTTGATTGTATCTTTTATTTTATTTCTTCTTTCTTCCTGTTGTGGTGTCGACACCATCATCGATATTGAGATCTTGGGCAAAGGAATCCGTTTCCACACTTGCCAGGGATCCTTCCCAACAAGTGGTATCAGAGCTACAACATGACAATGGAGGGGTAGAAGACCAAACTAAGGAAGAAAAAGAGATGGTGTTTGGGGCACATCATTTTTCTTCCACATTTTTTAGGAAAGTCAATGGCATCGTCATCGCATTGCCAACGATAGCCAACCATAGTATCAATACAATTTCAATTATAATGAAAAATTTAACTGACATTTTTGCTTCACAATATTCTTTAAAGGGTAAGTTTTCAATCGACCCAAGGGAGGGAGAGAGAGAGCCAAAGCGGAGTCAAACGAGGCTTAGCCCCGTGATGGTGCTTTCAAGGCAACTGCAAAAAGCTCATAAGGCTTATGAGGATCCAATCGAGGAGATTAGGTCCTTTGCTGGACCCTATGCACGAACAAAATCTCAAACCTATTAAGGCTCAAAGACTGAAGGTGGTTCGATATTTGAGAAAATATGAAAAGCTCTTTGAAGCTTTCCAAAACATGGAGGTCTAATCGACACAAAGATCCGAGGACATCTGAGCCAATGCTTACCCCGCCAGGCAATATGATGCTCCTGGCCCATAAGCAGATCAAAGCAGATGCCATGACGATGAAGGTGCAGGGGGCTAACCCTTCGGAGACCCCACATGATCCATTGGAGCTAACATGATCCATTGAAGCCAGTCATGGCCCACTAAAGCCAGTCATAGCCTACCATAGCTGTGTAGCCCATTAAAGCCAACATGGCACACTGAAGCCAGTGACGGTCCACTATAGTCAATACGGCCTACTAATGCCAACCTGACCTACTAAAGCCAGCCATGGTCTACTATAGCTAATACGATCCACTATAGCCGACATGATCCATTAAAGCCAATCTGATCCACTGAAGCTAACCATAGCCCACTATAGCCAACATAGTCCACTGAAGCTAGCCATAGCCCATTATAGGCAATACGGCCCACTATAGCTGACATGACCCACTGAAGCCAGCCACAGTCTAGTATAGTCGATCTGATCCATTGCAACTAGCCACAGCCCACTATAACCGACATAACCTACTGAAGCCAGCCATGGCTCACTATAGCCACCATGGCCCACTGTAGCCAGCCACCACCGTTTGTAGCCGATACAGCCCACTATAGCCGATAGGGCCCATTGAAGCCAACCTGATCCACTGAAGCTAGCAACAACCCACTATAGCGGATACAGCCCACCGCAACAAATATGACCCACTGAAGCTAATGCAGCCCACTGTAGCTGATGTGGCCTACTAAAGCCATATAGCCCACTAAAGCCAATAAGACTTAACTAAAGATCCCATACTACCAGTAGAATTCGGCAATGACAACAAGAGAAGGGTTAACTCATCCAAAAACCCTATCTAAAGAAAGAAAAAGAAACACCAAACAATACATCAAAGAAAACTTCAATAAAATAAGCACTTCATTCAAAAGGTTTGTATACATTTCGAAGGAACTCATTATAGGTTAGTTTCAGTTAAGCGAGGCTCGTTACAATAAAAAAAAAAAAAAATACAAAGCTCGGGCCTGGCCAACACCCTCGGAGTATAAGTCAAGCCCAGCCGATGCAACCCTTGATGGAGAGCATAAAACTTTCTATTTTGCGACAAGCACCGACCTACACAAAATGATATCGGGGATGGAATGACGATTTCCTCTATGGAAACCCATCCTTCTCTCAGGTATTCCTTCGAGGAGGGTCAGAAAGCAACACTAGGGGAGGCAAGAGACAAGTCCTCTAAAAAGACTCATGACCTTTCCATAGAAGACAATGCATTAGAAGACCCCAGACAACCGTCACCACAACCCCATGATCAAAGCAGTAGGATTTTTCAACACCTCCCATACCAAAGTGGGATGCCTACTGAAGTGCTCTCCGAAAGCATCCTACAACTGATCGAAAAAAAAGAAAAGAGATCTCCTAAGAGGGAAAAGAGCATCAAGACTGGACAAGGCGGCACCACCATGATATTATGGAAGATGACCTAAGCAATACCAACCCCAAGTGGCAGAACCCCTATCTATAGATAGGCTAGGCCTAGGCGCGTTCAAATGCCCCACTTATTGCGTGACAAATATTGCCATCCGAAAGACCTCAAAGACTATGCTTCCTGAAAAGTATGTACTGGTATTAAATATAAAGCCCCATCAGGTCTTTAGATTATATGGTTCTCTATCGTGCAATCCAAGATAAATCATCTTCTCTGATTCACGAAAGGCAATATGACACCAATCAACATCTAGTGCTTAGTGCGCAAACAAGCCCACAATTTTCAAAAGTTCATTCACCACATACTGACGAAGTGAGCACCTTGGATAAAACTAAGGGAGATCTCAACTTGAGCATGGAAACTAACCCTTCCGACCCATCCGACCCATTTAAGCCCTTGATCAAGGCAAAGAGCAAACCCACACAAAACATCACAAAAAATAAAAGGCTTCATATGAAAGGTAAATACAATGAAAACATATTTTTCATTAACTAAAAATTTGTTTATAGAATGATACCAAAAAGAAGGCATCGAAAATGAGTACAAAAAAGGAGAAGATCTAGTCTTCATCCAAGAAAAATGCTCCGACTTCTTCATCACTATTCTCGAAGTGAAGGCATCTTTAGTCCAGCTTCGGGACCATCCATTGTAGGTGTGCCTTGCAATCCTAGAACCCCCAGATGAAGGTAACTAAAAATGCTTCGACGAACTCATCCTCAAAATCCATCGAAGCTTTGGACTCTACAATGCACCTATGCCTGACCTCGATGGGAACCTTTACTGAAGCCTTAGAGGACCCCCCCTCTATCTTCGGGCAAGCAAGGGTCTGCCCTGCACCCTATCAATCCTTCAAAGGGAGGTTGGGCCTGGCTCAATAGAAAGGGAGCCTGAAGTGACTTCGATGCAGCCGACACAATTGCCTATAGCTACCTGACTACAACCGACTTGTCCCTGATCCCTACTAGGGGTTGCAACAAGTCGAGGATAAGAGGCTTCGGTTGGGTACTCGTCACCCTCTTGGATGAGGACTCCATGCTCGAGGAGCTTATATTCTTCTTTTTTGCTAGTTTAATGGACGATAGCGATGGCTTCATGGCTGCAAGACAAGAAAAAGAGAATCTTCCTCTGAAGACTATCACGACAAAAGAGCAACTAATATTTGGATGGCAAGAAACCCCATCGAATGGGTGTCTATTTATATAGACCATCGACAGTATGACTTCAGTCATCAAATCACTGGATTGTGCCACATGGCCAGCCCTGAAGCAACGAACTTTGTGGCTTTTCATCACATCTTTTCTGATTGAGCCACATAAGACAATTCACAAAGCATGCCTCATAACTTACCATGACTGTCCACATGATAGATCTAGATGGGTCTAAGGGCAATTTTTGAATTTTTTCTCTTGGAAGCATCGTTCTGCAACCCCTCAAGCTGTTGGCAATTGTGTCCTAAAACCAATCATCTAAATTATAGATGATTGTGCTCCATATATATATATGAATTATAAAATGATAAATATTATCTGACAGATTCATCATAAGAAATATATCTTCCTAAATAGAACTCATATGTTATGATGAAGTCCTTAGAGCTACTTCCAAAATGATAAAGGAGGATTTATCGTGTGATTTTTATATCCTGCTCATGACCAAATGATACAATTGTTACAAAGATGATAATTGTATCGAGTGTAGATCATTGTGTACCATATTAGTTGGTTGTCCTCTTAACTAAGGCATGTGGTGACACGGATATGGCATATGGATGACTTGTAGGAGTACATTTCACTGAGTATGACCACTTCCGGAGCACTCTGCTGTCAAAGATTGCTCTGATGATATATGGGTATATGTGTCCCTCTGACTTGAGGCTACCTTGATGACTTGCAAGCTGCTTTGATGCCGAAATATCCAAATTACTAATTCAATGATGGAAGATCTCTGGGTACAGTCAAGTACTTGTGAAGTCTAAATACGAGTCAAAATAGGATTGACCGCTCTAAGTAAAATTGAAAATGATGCATCATTGAGTTTCAATTTAGCAAAACTTTGACCAAAATAATCCTAGTGAAGAGTCACAGGATTTTTGAGGTTGAGACACAATGTGGACCACTGATCCAGGGTTGACATTTTAACCCTTAATTGTCCTTGAGCATCAAGTATTAAAGGGATAAATTATATGGTAACTATATCCACATGGATTCTAGAGTGTTGTTGGGCATACATTTGGCCTATCCGGATGTCGGAAATCATTGCTAAATGGTCACATCGATTAGTATAAAAATTATTCTTATGCTACCAACTTAAATTCGAATCTATGGGATCACACACATAGAAATACTATCTGATCAAATGGCTGATTGATGATTATGAATCATTGAAGGGTTTAATTATCAATGTGATTGATGATTAATCCTTCACAAAGATTGTAATAAATTATTTACTAATAGTTGATAAATTAAAAGAATAATTATTAACATTATGATTGTTATTGGCTCAATTTGATTGAGCAATGGGGATTGGATCAAATCAATTGAATTGAATTCAATTAAGTTTGCTTTGGATTGATTGGATGCAGCCCTATTGGATAACAAGACTTGTTCCAATTGATCTTAGGGATGTAAATCAAATTTTAAGTTGAATAAGATTCAATTTAGTTTGATATAGGCTTTGATTGGATCAAATTGTATTAGATAATAGGCTTGATTGGATCAAGCCGTATTGATCAATTTCTCTGATATCTATTAAGAATCAATCCCTGGATCAATAAAATTTTAATCTAACTAATTTTTTAATTAGATTGAGACCTAATTGATTTCATAATTGGGTTAGAACCTAATTAGTTAGTTTGTTATAACTAATTCCTAAATTAATTAAGATTGGATTTTAGAATTAGTTAGAGTTTGATCAAGATTCATAAGTCCTATTTAAAATAGGACTAAACCAACTAAACCCCAACTATTTAAGTGATCCTCCATGCCTCCACTTCTTTTCACCATGAGAATTCATGCCCCACATAAGGTCCCACATCCTCCCCTCTCTTCTATGAGAAAAGTGAGCATTTCTTCCTCTTTTGGTCGCCAAAAAGAAAGGAGTGGCGTCTAAGAGTTGGACACCCCATATCCCATGCATCTAGACATCCTTCCCAATCTTTTTTGAAGGGATTATGTGAGACTTTTGCTACTAGTTCTTAGATGTCAAGAGGGCTTCTCTTGCTGGTTCTACAGTAAAAAATTGAAGAAAAAAAATTCTTCCCAATGAGAGAAAGAGAAGGAAGAAGAAAGGTCTTCTTTCTTATGTGCAGTCTTGGAGAAGAAGGAATTCTTCTTTCAGATTTTTTTTTCTATTTTTTTCTAGGATAAAAATTAGATTTGACCTGATTTTTAACATAAAAATTTAGAGAAAAAATATCAAAAAAATTTGGTTGGATGTTTAAGGCTTCCAAGAGTTCTAGATCAAAGAGAAAAAGAAAAAAAAAGAGAGAAGAACATTCCTTCTCTTGGGTTTCTCTTTTGGATTCTTCTAGAGCTTAAAATTTTATATGATTTTTAGCATGAAAAATCATATTAGATCTAATTTTTATTATAAAAAATTAGAGAAAAAAAATTTTTCTTAAAGGTATGAAAGGAAGAGAGAAAGGTTCTCTCTTATGTGTGAAAAAATTTAGAAGAAAAGATTCTTCTCTTGATCTCTATTGTAGAGATCTGATGCGTGGATCCAGAAAGAAAAGGACAGGATCTTCTTATTCTTCATCTTCTTCGTGTTCTTTTTAAATCAGTCAAAAAATGATGTCTTCGCAAGCTAGCACTCTTGGAGAGATCGATCAGCACAAAGGCTTCGTGTGGATATCCGTAGAGACCAGACAAGTATGCGGCTGTTGAGTAATATGAAGAACCAACTACTACAGATTTTGGATGCGGTGATTGCTACCCTCACTCAAGTATAAAGTTTTGAACTCAATTCATATTTAGATGTAATCTAAATATAAATTTGATATGATCTAATTACATATAGATATGATCTATACTTACTGAATTTTAGATTTCAAATTTACATACATGCATATTAGTTCATATCATAAATCCTGTATGATAGTTTTAGATTTGATCTATGCATACATTGTACATTAAATTATTTAATCTATATATATTCTACTGTAAATTTTTTAAAAATACATATACAAAACCACCACGCTTTCCTTCAAATGGTATCAGAGCGAAGGTTCGTTATGACATAAGCATATATGTATGTAGAGTTGAAATCTAGATTTAGCAATGTATAAGATGTATTATGATCTGATTTTAGAGATAATCTAATGTAAAAATCAGATCTGATATAATTTAGATTTGATCTAAATTTTTACATATATGATATGTGAGTAGATTAGATAATCTGATTAGCAAGTATTTAGATTGGGTTGATCACCAGACTGTCCGGACATAGGAGCAGAAAGGGTTTAAAAGCCCTCTCTTTCTGTTCGATAGAGTGCTCTTATAACGTGCAGGGGTGTCATGTGATTTAATCCCATGAAGAAAAAAATAAAAAGAAGAACTTACCTTTCTACAAAACCCTAGATGTTGAAATCTTAAGAATTTTTGTATGTGATACAAAGTTTGAATTGTATGAAAAGTAAAACATCTAATCTGTATGATTAAAATTATTTTAATCATGAAAAAATAAAATTTAAAATTATAAAATATTTAGATATGATCTAAAGTTTGTTATGATTAATTTTATTTCAATTTATGTGAGAATTTTCAGATCTGAAACTATGTGATACTTATTGGTACACCAATTGAGCTGACTAGTTTTGAACTGAGTCGATCCAGTCCCCTGCTTTAATCGGTTCAATGCTGACTGATCCGACCCAGTTGTCTCAGGCCAAATAGTAATGGTTACTATTCATGATCAGTCAGTCGATCAAGTATCAGACTTAGTCGACCTACTGAAGTGAGCCAACTCAATTCAGGGGTGAGCCATTTTAATTTTCAGAATAAAAAATTTTGCATAAAATTGATATAAAATTATTTTACAAAATTGAAATGATTTTAATTAATAATCTTAATCCATGTTAATACTATACTTAATTAAGAACTAAAAAATATATTTTAGATCTAAAATTATGATTAAAGATCTAATGACATTGCATAAAATATGAAGCATGGGTTAGCTCAAATCAGATCCTTTTAATTGAATTAGACCTAAGGTTAGAATCAAAGATCTAATGAACTAAAAAGAGTAGTTGATCAAGTCTAACGAATAATTGATTTAGATTAGGTCAAGAGTACTCTAGATCAAACATAATAGTTGTAATTGATCGAGTCCATATCTTTGATTAAACCAAATGAATCTTGATTGAGGTCAAAGGTTGAGCCCGAATCATTCGACTGATTAGATCACTAAGTGACTCGAATTGACCAATGTCGTTAAAGTTAATCAATATGACTGATTTAGATGTCTTGGATCGATTTGTCTCTAGTCTTTCTCATGACTTGATGAAGTCAGTGGGAGGATTTACGATATGCCGGTTGGATCCGCTAGTCACTAGTTCTTTTCATGACTTAGTGAAGTCAGTGGAAGGATTTATGACTTGTAGGTCGACTGATATCTTTTAAAATATTTAATCTAATTCTCTAAATTATTAGATCCATAAAATGAGCTGGTTATGAGGATAACTAGATCATAGCCTCCCATAAAGGTGAATGGTAATGGATCCATTATTTTTGATTGACATTACAGACGCCATCCATCTGGTATTCTCTCTGAATGATGAAAGTATCATTCACCATATGATGACTCTATTGAACTATCTAATGAATGGTTGGATTGATCGAGCCATCCTCGGACCTGATCATTCTTTGGCTAGGATCACTGAGTAGGTTCATATTAATGGTTGAACCTAACTGAGACTTTCAGTGGAGGCCCATCATCTACTGAAACAAAACCTAGGGCTAAATTACATACTAGAAGTTGTTTAAAAAAATAATTGGTTGAGAACCTATCCATAGATGTATATGGGTTGACCGAGCCATCCTCGAACTTATATGCAGTCTGTGTGGATTCTATTATCCACTAAAAAATTAAGGTAATTCTTCGAATTGGAGATAGAGGCTACCAATTCGTATAAAATAGTGAGAGAACTTTTAGACTAAAGTTCAAGTCTTTAGGCTTAAAATAGTTCATAGACTAATAGGTTAATTATTCTTTTTCAGAAATAGCTAGAATATTGTCACTCTGTTCACTGTTAGACGATGATAATATTATCAGACCAAACTTCGATAGCCAGTATCAGAAGTTGAGTATAGTTTTTGAGCAAATTGATCAAGAAGTCTCAAGCCAACCCAAACAGGCTTAAAAGAGAAATCAGCAAATGGTTGCTGGTCAAAATAGTTATATGATAACTTCTTGAAGTTTCTTTATTGGTAATACTACTACCTAGATATAGGTAGTAGTCAGTACAAGTCATGTTTGCAAATAGTTGCAAAAGACTTCAGAATAGTAAAAGATTTGAAAACGGCAAGAGACTTCTGAATGTAAGAAATGAAAGTTTGTTTCAATCTTAATATTAGAAATCGTCAAGCTTGTTTTCAATTCTGAAGATGTCATTTTAAGTGATTGTCACTATTGTCCAATCTTATTGATGGTGTCAATAAATATGATTATTGTGATATTATTATAAATGATACTACAATAATGAGTGAACAATTGAAAGTGACATAAACTCAGTATCATAGCCTGTTAGTGTAATGTACACATCGAACTAGCATCCTAGATTAGATAATATCACAGAAGCCTACCTTGGCATAATTGACTTAGTCACCTTTTATTGGAAAGGGTGAATGAGCCAGTGATATTCTGAGTTTGATACATATTGATGTATTTGCACTCATAAACATAAGTGCAAGAAGAGAGTTTTATTACTTCATTAAAATCTCTGACAATCTATCTTAGCATAGATGCGTCTTGCTTATGAAGTACAAATTCGAACCGATTAAAATATTCAAATAATTTCGTATTGAGGTAGAAAAATAAACTGCAAAGAGTATTAAAACTCATCGGTCAGATCGATGAAGTGAACACCTTTACAGTAAATTTTGACACGTCTTGAAGAAAATTAGATTTGCTTTTAATAGACCTCTCCTGAGACATCATTATTTAACAAAGATGTCTGAAAGAAGGAATCAAACTTTGTTAGACATCATTCGATCCATTGTGGGTTTACTGGTTTGCCTGAAGTTATGTTTTAAAGACTATTTGATATGTGCTCAAGAACATTCCGAGCAAATCGGTTGCCAAAACTCCATATGAGATATGGACCGACTTAATTCGATGCTCTCTTATCTTAGAATTCGGGGTGTCGAACTTATGTGAAATGTTCACAAATCGACTAGCTTAAATCTTGATCTGATAAATATTATATTAAGGATATTTCTTCTACCTTCCTGATGGATATGAGATTTTCATGAATCTTAAGATATTCTTTTTGGAAAAAAAAATTTTTTATGAAAGAACTGATGCCGTTAAGAGCAAGCTTGGTGAAGTTTGATAGATAAAAGAACCAACTCTGACACAAATCAACAGAACCAGAATTGATTAGATCAAATCTGGAGTCCGATGTAAAGGCATCTCTGAGTAGATATGGTAGAGTACCGTATCAGCCGAATAGATACTTCAATTTTTGGGTTCGAGATGGAGATTTGATCTTCCATACGAATGCAATACAGGGATCTAACTTTAAGAAGTGGCTTGAAGCCATTAAATCTGAAATGAAGTCCATGAAGATCGACGATGTATAGACATTCATTGATTCACCTGAAAAGGTAAGATCCATAGGATGTGAGTGGATTTTAGATAGATAAAAGATGCAGACAAAAAGATAGAGAACTATTAATTCTGTCCGATTGCCAAGAGATTTCATCAAAGTTATAGTGTTGACTATGACGAGATATTTTTTCTGTGGCAATCCTCAAGTCCAATTGGATTGAATTAAACTTCTCGGAGTTGAAATATATGTTTTGAACGTATGGCATCATTGAGAATGAAGCAGAATTCTGTATGTATAAATGGACTGATAGTTCTGTAAAAGTATTCTTTATATTGTTTAAATGAAATTCTCTTAATCGAAAATGACATTCCTACATTATAGAGAATAAAAGCTTGATTGTCATCTCTGTTCTCCATAAAGGTTTGGAAGGTTATTAGAACCGTTCTTAAGTATTTATGAAATACTAAGGACCAATGGCTCGTTTATGGAGAGTCTGACTTAAAATCTATGAAATATTGATTTCAGTTTCTAGTCGGATCGAAATGATAAAGTTGTGTCAAATTATATTTTTATCCTAAAAAGAGGAGCGACATGTTGGAAAGATTCCATGCAGTATTTAGTAGCCAATTTTATTTACGATACAGAGTTCTTTATGGCATTTGATGCTGGTAAAGAAGTTGTTTAGTTATGAAAATTCATTAGTGAGTTTGGAGTGGCACCTTCCATTGATGGTCTAGTCCTTCTGTATTGACAGTAGTACTAGAGCCATAGCTCAAGCTGAAGAACTGATATTCCATCTGAGAACCAACACTTTCTGCATTGCAATCACCTTGTTCGATAAGATCGAAATAAAATCAACCTTAAGAAGATCGGTTGAAAGGAGAACTTGATCGACTCATTGACTAGAGCAATCGGATCTAATAAGTTCGATGATCTCAAATGAAAGATGAGTATTTGATACCAATTTGATTGACTTAAATCCAAGTAGGAGTTGTTGAAAATTATATCCTAAAGCCAATCGTCTAAGTTGTAGATGATTGTGCTCCATACATGTATATGAATTATAAAATGACAAATATGATCCGACAGATTCATCATAAGGAATACATCTTCCTAAATAAAACTCATATATTATGATAAAGTCCTTAGAGCTACTTTCAAAATGATAAAGGAGGATTTATCGTGTGGTTCTTAAATCCTGCTCGCGACCAAATGATACAATTATTACAAAGATGATAATTATATCAAGTGTAAGTCATTGTGTGCCATATTAGTTGGTTGTCCTCTTAACCAAGACGTGTGGTAACACGGATATGGTATATGGATGATTTGTAAGAGTACATTTCATTGAGCGTGATCACTTCCGGAGTACTCTACTATCAAGGGTTGCTCTGATGGGATATGGGTATATGTGTCCCTCTGATCTGAGGCTGCCTCGGTGACTTGCAAGCAACTCACTGTGCTTTGATGTCGGACTATCCGAATTTCTAATTTGATGACAAAAGATTTTTGGATACAGTCAAATACTTACGAAGTCTGAGTGCGAGTCAAGATGGGATTGATCGCTCCAAGTAAAATTGGAGATGATGCATCACTGTGTTTTAATTTAGCAAAACTTTGGCTAAAGTAGTCCTAGTGAAGAGTCACAAGATTTTTGAGGTTGAGACACAATGTAGACCACTCATCCTAGGTTGACAGTTTAATCTTTAGTCGTCCTTGAGCATCAAGTATCAAAGAGATGAATTATACGGTAACATATCCACATGGATTCTAGAGTATTGCTAGGCATACATTCGATCTATCCGAATGTCGAAAATCATTGCTAGATGGTAACATCGATTAGTACAAAAATTATTCTTATACTACTGACTTTAGTTCAAACCTATGGGGCCACACACATAGAAGTACCGTCTGATCAAATGGTTGATTGACGATTATGAATCATTGAAGAATTTAATTATCAATGTGATTGATGATTAATCCTTTGCAAAGATTGCAATAAATTATTTACTAATGGTTGATAAATTAAAGAAATAATTAATTAACAATATGATTGTTATTGGCTCAATTAATTGGCTCAATTTAATTGAACAATGTGGATTGGATCAAATCTAATTGAATTGGATTCAATTAGGTTTGCTTTGAATTGATTGGATGCAGCCCTATTGGATAACAGAACTTATTCCAATTGATCTTAGAGATGTAAATCAAATTTTAAGTTGAACAAGATTCAATTTAGTTTGATATAGGCTTTGATTGGATCAAACCCTATTGAATAATAGGCTTGATTGGATCAAACCCTATTGATCAATAACTTTTTTGATATCCATTAAAAATCAATTCCTGGATCAATGGGATTTTAATCTAACTAATTTTCTAATTAGATTGGGGCCGAATTGGTTTCAAAATTAGACTAGGACCTAATTAGTTAGTTTGTTATAACTAATTCTTAAATTAGTTAAGATTGGATCTAAGAATTAGTTAGAGTTTGACCAAGATTCATAAATCCTATTTGGAATAGGACTAAACCAACTAAACCCCATCTATTTAAGTGATCCTCCACGCCTCCTCTCCTTTTCACCATGAGAATTCACGGCCCACATAAGGTCCCACATCCTCCCCTCTCTTCCATGAGAAAAGTGGGCGTTTCCTCCTCTTTTGGTCGCCAAAAAGAAAGGAAGGCCATCCAAGAGTTGGACACTCCATACCCCATGCATCTAGGCTTCCTTCCCAATCCCTTTTGAAGGGATTATGTGAGGTTTTTATTGCTGGTTCGTAGGTATCAAAGAGGGCTTCTCTTGCTAGTTCTATAGCAGAAAATTGGAGAAAAAAAATTCTTTCCAATGAAAGAAAAAGAAGGAAAAAGAAAGGTCATTTTTCTTGTGCACAGCCTTGGAGAAGGAGTTCTTTTTTCAGATTTTTTTCTCTATTTTTTTCTAAAATAAAAATTAGATTGGATCTGATTTTTAACATGAGAATTTTGAGAAGAAATACCAAAAAAATTTGGTTGGATGTTTTGAGCTTCCTAAAATTTTAGATCAAGGAGAAAAAGGGAGAAGAAGAGAGAAGAACAGTTCTTCTCTTGGGTCTCTCTTTTAGGTTCTTCTAGAGCCTAGGATTTCATATGATTTTCAGCATAAAAAATTAGATTAGATCTGATTTTTATCATGAAAAATCAGAGAAGAAAAATTTTTCTTAAAGGCGTGAAAGGAAGAGAGAAATGTTCTCTCTTGTGTGTGAAAAAATTAAGAAGAAAGGATTCTTCTCTTGATCTCTATTGTAGAGATCTGATGTATAGATTAAGAAAAAAAAAGAGAGGAACTTCTTATTTTTCATCTTCTTTATATTTCTCTTAAATCAGCCAAAGCATGATGTCTTCACGAGCTAGCACTCTCGGAGAGATCGATCAGCACAAAAACTTCGTGTGGATACCCGTAGAGGTCGGATACGTGTGCAGCTATCGAGCAATATGAAAAATCAACTACTATGAATTTCGGATGCGGTGATCTGCTACCCACACTCCGGTATGAAGTTTTGAACTCAATTCATATTTAGATGTGATCTAACTATAAATTTGATATGATCTAATTACATATAGATATGATCTGTACTTGCTGAATTTTAGATTTCAGATTTACATACATGCATATTAGTTCATGTCATAGATCCTGTATGGTAGTTTTAGATTTAATCTATACATGCATTATAAATTAAATTGTTTAATCTACGAATGTGCTGCAAATTTTTTAAAAATGCATGTACAAAACCACCATGCTTCCTCAAGCTTCCTCCCTAATAAAAGCAGCACGAGTTACAAAACGATGCATCATTAATCCCAAAAAATTTTTTCAAGAGCGATAATGCGAGTGCACCCAAGAGAGAACTAGGTCAGTGGTTCAACTACCAAGACGATTACTTCCTTCGCTTGAAGCCAAAAAGGCCACTTCAAATTTGAAAGTGGGGCCATATGTTGCGGAAGAGACCCGCCAACTAGGACCAATCCTCTATTGGGGCACACCTAAGATGATATAGTAAAATCACACCAACTGTGGACCCAAGCCCACCAATTCGACCATCCACACAGATAAAGCTTGCACCTGACATCTATAATTAATAATCTTGATTCAAAGGAAATGGGAGATTTTTCTTCCTCAAAAAAAGTCAGAACATAGCCTAATGACCTGCAGAGTTAGGCCTAACAAACCTATAACTTCCGACTGACGACCTACGAGCTCAACCTCCATACAAAAGAGATACGATAGGAACCCTCGGGTAAGGAAAAAAAAGCAAGTAAATACAAACACTCAAGAGAGGGGCAAGCCCGAAAGGGAAGAGAAAGAACTATCTCCACTCTCCTAGCTCTCGCTATCTTTTTTCTCTATTGTTCGCAAAACTCCGACTAACTTAAGCATCGGAGGGTCCCCTGTTGGAATACCTCCAGTGAGTGTGAACTTCCTTTGTAAGTATTCTTTGGCATTGCGGATCTCGAATGATGTCCATCTCCGTCACATCAGTACCTCTCTGAAGCCTTGTAGACATAGTAACAACCACATTTAAATCCTATTGCCAATCTCATGGGAGTCCTTTATGAAATCCAAATTAAATAAATAGAAAACAAGGCCCAATGATATGATAGCATGGGCAACATCTGAATGGGATCTAAAGGGATGAGGTCCAATTGTCTTTCACCCGACCCAACCTAGCATATTCACTTTTGTAACAATTATTCAAAAATATTCAAAAGCATTTTAGTGTACAAAAATTTTTTTGAGTTTACAAATTAAAAATAAACAAACATCTACTAGATGTATTTATTATATTCTAATTTACAATGTAATCATCAATGTGAATCATGATTGTAAATGTATTTATTCTTAAATTAATAAATGACTTTTCATATATCATTACACCAATGATATCTCACAACTAAATGGTTGATGTGGTAGTTCCACTTTATAAATAGGCAAAGACTTACATCCATTCCTTGGTTTAACTTTATTATCATCACATGATAAATTGCTCTAACATTATTCAGTGAAAAAGCAAAGTGAAATGAGCTTTATTCTAAAACTAAATGTGATCAAATATAAATTCATTACTTTAGGGAATTATAAGTAAAATCTACCAAAATAAGCAATAAAGTATGAATATTTAAACATAATTTAAGTGAAATAGATAAGAGGATTTGTAGTTGTTAAGATGCAAAAAGAATTAGTTGACATGAGAGTTCATTTAGTAAATTAGCAACGATATTAGGTGAAAGAGGAGGTTGATATGATTCAGGTTTTGGATCAGGCTAAAACAGATTTCAGTCACGTGAGGCCAATTTTTCTTTAACCCTAATTAGACCTAGATGATATACAGGCCGGATTAGGTCGAGTTAGGTTAAAAATAAAAGGCCTAGACCCAACCTAGAATTAGATTGGTTCTAACCTGACCAAAACCACAAATGTTCAAATTCGGATCAGGTCAGGTTTTATTGAGTTGGAACCAGGTTGACCCATGGGTCAACACAACCCATTTGCAGCCCTAAATTAAGAGGTTGGTGGATTCTAACTTGCGTGAATTGGCCGGAAAGTGCACACTAGATGTTTGATCTCTTGGCATGATTTTTCTCGATAAGAATATCGATGGCTTGGGGCGGCCACCTAAATATAGGGCTGTTCAATAGCTTCAAAGAAGCATTAAAGTGGATATGCTCTACATTTAGAGGATGTTTGGTTGGAGTGTTTGATTGGAGGGAGTGGGGATCTGAAATTGGAATCGGAATGAGTGACTCCCATTCCAACCATTTAATTAGAAAGAGTCCCATTCTGATTCCGATTCTGAGGTAGAATGAGAATGGCTCAATCTATATGGAACTCAATCCCTACTCTCCTCTATGGATTCAATTTTTCATTCCAATTTCGATTTCGATTCCTGTTATGAACCAAATGCTTCGGGAGATTTGACCATTCCGATTCTTATTTCTGATTCCAAACCATTCCGATTCTTATTTCCATTTTGATTTCGATTGTGAACCAAACACCCCCTCAGAAGATAAAACTAGAAGATCCTTCATCTTCTATGGGCATAAAAAACAAGCGACAAGGACCTCAGATAGCCTTCTGGTAGTATGGAGCAGCTCCAAATTTGCTAGAGTTTCACAATTACAAGGGTGCTTTATTGATTCTATGGAATTGGGAAGTCTGTGCAATGGCTTTGTTTGCACCATCTCAAATGTATATGGACCTAATAACAGGACTTCGAGTGGGGCTTTCAAGCAATAATTTTAATTATCCCACTTTCTCTTCACGCTGCATTATTGGGGTCAACTTCTATGTTTTCCGACTTTGTCGAGAGGGGAAACAGAAACATAGGGTTCACAAAGATATGGAGGCCTTTTCCAACTTGAATCAGAGGTTCTATTTTACTTGATTTACCTATCAAATGTTGTTCCTTTACTTGGTCCAAACCTTCAAGAGAAAGCAATTCTAGCAAAGCATGATCATTTCCCGGTCTCATTAGATTGGATAGGTCTCTTCCTATATGTGACTTTCAGGAGTGGTATTCGTCATCTCTCTCATCGCTCTTCCGTTTTCTTGGAGACTAGTGATGTTTGGAAACTGCCAAGTCTCCTCAAATCAGAGAAGACGCAGACTCTAGTAGATGGTTTTGATCAGTGGCTCATTACTCAACGGACAAGCTACCAACATAATGCTATAATGCTAGGCAGCTTTAAGCCTTCTGTTCGAGCTAAAACAATTAAGATATCACATCTGGAGAATAGGGGATCTTTGGCAATGATAAGATCAAGAAGAACTTGCTTGACTCTATTGGTTGGTTTGATCGGTGACAGGAGGTTAGAGACGTCACTTTAGTGGAACATCGAATCAGAATTGAAGCCTATCTGGAATTGGACTATGATGAAGGCCAGAGATGTCCAACTCAATGGTTTAGCAACCTTAGCTCCAATCACATTGGACCTTATATTTGAAACTCCCAAGGATAAAGGGTCCAATGGCACCACCAAAGCCAAATGAGCCCATCCCCTGAACCAACGGAATAGATCACCATCACTACATGTCTCAACGATTTGGTGTTCACTATCGAAACGCAATTGACCATCACAAGTTTACCATCAGAACTATGAGGGTCTGGATCCCACTGATACTAAATTGACAATGTTAGAAACACTATTAAAAGCCAACTAACAGTGTCTAAGTCACAATTAGATGGAAACTTTTCGAAGGCTTGCTATCGAACCAAATCAGAGAGGGACTCAATCATATCCAGTGGTATCCCACCAACCATGGTAGAACCCGAAGCACCATCCGAGATCACAAAGCCAAGTCCAACTCGAAGACAGAGACCATAGCATTTGTCAATAGATCTGTTATTATCAAATAGCATATAGCTTATGTCACACCCCAAATTTGGAACATAATACGACCATGCTATCAAAAGATACAGCCCATAATAACACGAAGCTAGTATTCATCTTCTTAAATATAATAATAGATGCATCAAAGTAATAATAAAGTTCAATTCAAATGCTTAATTAAATCAAAATTGATCCAGAACATTTAAGTCCAAAAGCAAATATCAATCCAAGTCTCAAGGTTCATAAATAAATAACTACAAATTCATGATCATAAAATAAACAAAATTTTTAAGCTTGCTTTGCAGATCCCTAAGCCTAGATTTTCTTTATCGGTCCTAACCTTATTCCTCTGTATAAAAAAAAAAAAAACAAAAAGAATATGAGCTACACTAGCCCAATTAGTAGAACTGACGCTTCCTTACCGGATCAAGCATAAGTTTTATTTTTTCATGATAATATAATATTTAGAAAATAACAGATATTACAAAAATAAATATTTCATATAGTATACAATAAAATAAGTTATAAACACATCATGCATGCATAAATCATATATATTTCATAATCATGAATCATAAATCATTCGTGTCATGTATTCGTATCATGTTTCAAAATATTGCTCACAGATATTTATGCTAAGATCACTATTATATCCGTGACAGAGTCATATTTCTTAATCGATAAAATTCATGTTTTATGTGCCAACTTTATACCCGTTAGTGGGGCCATATTTCATGTGGATGTTAGCTCCGGATGTCGACCTTCTCGAAGAGATTCGTTCATAGCTATCTGAGAGTCTTTAAAATCTTTATGTATTTTTCTTAAAACATATATATACATAGATGAAAGAATAATAAAATTCATGCTTCATAATTATGCTATTTTCATAAAACGCATTCATGAAATCAATGCTCATAATAAAACATACTTTTCATATCACATATGCTGATCTTTATTTTATGAAAAATATGATTTCATCAACAGCAGATTATTTGCATAGAAGACATGATAATTTTAAAAATAAATAAGAAGCATAAGATCCACTTACCTCGATCCTCCTAGAGCTTTAGTTTTCTTTAAATGAATTAGGTAACCCTATTTAAAATATTAAATCATGATCAATTTTTATTCCATATATTCAATAAAATTAAATAATAAAAAAAAATGATTGACTGGATGACCAGATCGATAGACCACCCGAATGCTAAATCGATTCGGGATCATCTCGCTAAGGTCAACATGGATCCCTAAAAGAGGAAAAGATGGCCCGATACAAGATCTATAGGTCTTTCTTAGAGAGAGAAAGAAGGAGAGAAATTTTAGAGAGAGAAAAAAAAAATTTAGAAGAGAGAGAGATAAAAGAGAGAAAAAAAAAATTTCTCTTTTTTCTCTTTTTTCTCTTTTTCTTTTCTTTTCTTTTCTTTCCTTCTTCTTTCCTTCTTCTTTTTCTTTGGCCGACCAAGGAGAATGGTGGTTTATGGCTCTTGATCGAAAGACTGATGATGAGTGACGGCGGCACAGGTGGAGGTCCGACAGTGACGGCTGACGGCGGTGGGGCGAGGAATGATCGATAGCTAGTGGTCGGCCAATAAAAGAAAATAAAAAAAACTCAAAAAAATAGAAGAACACCCCTTTTTTCTTTGATTTTTTCAATCACCGACCGATCATCGATGGCCAAACCTTTGAAAAAGAAAGCTAAGAATGTGGGGGTCATGATCCATGGATGCGGCACCATGAATGATGGCATTGATGGCCGAAAAAGGAAGGGAGAATGCTCGTTCAAAATAGAAAAAAATAGAGTTTTTGTTTTTATGGGATTTTTGATGAATCCGATGACTGGCAGGGGTGCGCGATGCCATGGGAAGGAGGGGAAGGAAGAGAAAAAGAAGGACCGAAACTTACCTCTGACTCTGATGAGATCACCGACGAGGATTTGAGGCAAACACGAAGAGGGCGTCGGCGGCTTCAACGAGAAAATTTGAGAGAAAGAAGAGGGAGAAATTGGTTCTCGTCATGGCCGACCATAAAGCAAGAAAAAGAAGTTTTATAGAGCTCTTCCTAGGATTTTTATTTGCCCTAGAAGATCTTCTTCTAATCGAGCACGGGGAAGAAGAAGACACCCATTGGGAGTCTTCATTCCAAATTTTTTTTTGCATGTGAGCTTGGTGGGCCAAATCTTGATGGGCATGTTTATTAGGATATAGCTTATTTTTGACTTATTTGCTAACTCTAAAGACACCCAGTTGAACCTATCACTTGAAAGGGCTTCTAGAGCCTAGAAATACCCCATATCTAACCTTGTTTTCATCAATTAATAAAGGTTGCTTTCTCTACAAAATTGTGTTTGGTTCCATGAATCTTAGCCATATCAAGCAAAACTTCACACAGTTACGTAAAATCTAAATTAGTGCTCCACAAGATCCTAAAGTGCAACTTTTAATGGAAAGTGCATACATAAGGGCAAAGATTCTCCTCATACTAAAAATGACAATTCAATATCTATATATAATTGACATTAGAATATGATGTATTAAACTATGTTGAGTTTATTAGTCTAGCATGATCTCTGATTACAACCTTATAGATTCTCCATTCATGGCAATAGTCGCAATTAGGCATATGGGAGTTAGCCAAAGTTAAGGTCAATAGGAATCAGAATGACCAATGCAATGCTTACCCGACACACATAATAATCCTAGACCAATCCTTCATGTCAGAATATGTGACAAATGTATCTTTGATTCTAACAAAGGTGGTAACTAAAAATGATACCATGCTTTCAACTAACTTACTAATGAAAACAATTATAAAAAACATTAATATAAACAAACCTAATGCATTATTGTAGCCCCTTCATTTGAGTGGAAACTGTAATGCAGAGTGTTGGTGCAAAATTCCACCGATGCCGGATGAAGCTGGAGTCGAGAGGATCACGGTCGCCGCCGGAACCTGCAAGAGAAGTCTAAACTGGAGTTGGGGGTGCTCCGGCAAGATCCTCCGATGCTCAAGTCAGTACTCTGCTTCAACAGAAATGGAGCACTCGAATGGGATTTTAGCAAAGTTTAGAGATAGTGCTTAGAGCTTAGAGGAGAACGTATCTGAGGGGTCTCTTTTATAGATGGGAGAGCGTAATCGATTGACAGCGACGTCCGTAACTGCCTGATAGTGGGCCGTTCGGGGCCATATGGAGTTTGTTACGGAGAGTAGTGGTGTCCGTTATCGCGACTTGCCGGAAAGTTTGGACCGGACGGCTGAAGCTCGGTTGGATCGTCTGGTGGAGCGGAATAGCTCTCTGTCTCAGCAATCTAAGAGAAGTTCGGATATTTTCGAGGTTGCTGACGGGTTAATTGTTGTTGGGTGCCTTAGACGTTGATGCTGCAGACGGAAGTCATCTGCCATAGAAGCCCAGACGAAAATTTTCTGTTGGAGAAATCCGACTGGAGTTCGATTGCTGGAGAAGTCCGTCTGAAATTTGTCTGATGCAGAAGCTTGTCTGAAGACTGTCCGCTGGAGAGGTCCAGTTGCATGAGGAATTCGACAGAAGGTCGACCAATAGTGAAATTCGAAAGGCATTGTGGAAGTTCGTCCGCTGGAGGAGTCTAGAGGACACTATGGAAGGTCGACCGCTGGAGGGGTCCAGAGAAAATTTATCCATAGGAGGGGTCTGGTTGGCACTGTTGAAGTTTGGTTGGCGCTGTTGAAGGTTGATGGCTGGAGAGGTACGGAAGACACCGAAGACAGTCGGTCACTGTAGAAATCCAGCTGCTAAAGTCCATCCGTTGTAGAAGTTCATCTGGAATCCATCCGCTGTAGAAGTTCGGACGAAGTTCAGTTCTTGTAGGAGTCTAGAAGGAGGCCGCTTACTGTAGAAGCTTGAATAAAGACCGGTTACCGTAGAAACTCGGATGAAGTCCGCTTGCAATAGAAGTTCGGACGAAATTTGCTTACTATAGAAGCTCGGATGAAATTCGAAAGACGGTCGACCACCGTAGAAACTTGGATGGAGTCTGATTACTGTAGAAGTCCTACTGCTGGAGAGGCCCGGACATTGACAAAGTCTGGAAGAGGCTCAGAGTAAAGTCGATCGTGACAGGAGGAAGTCTGGAAGAGATTCGGAGAGTAGTCGATCACTGTAGAAAATCGACTAATAGTGAAGCCCAGAAAGCATTTAGAGCAGTCCGATAGACGACTGAAGGAGCTCATTATTGGAGAAATCTGGAGGGTACGATAGGAGTTCGTCCGTTGGAGAAATCTGGAGGACACTGTGGAAGGTCGACTGCTGGAGGAGTCCGGATGGTACGGTGGAAGCTCGGACGATCGGGTGAGTTTAGAAAGACGCCGCACAAGATCAGAAGCCGGAAGAGTCCTGGGAGGGTTGGCCTCTTACGAACTTCGGCTAGGATTATTTTATACCCAACACTAGTCCCCCTACTTTCGAGTTCGGATTTCGCATAAAAGAAGTACAAAAAAAATTTCACAACCGAAGTCGCCTCCCTTTACTAATGCACTCTTTACTAATGAAATGAAAAGAAATTTTCTCATTACCTTGTCTATTCTTGCTTTGAGTTATCATTTACCAAGCTTCTCTTATCTTTTGTCTTATTCGATATCGACGTTGTTTGAAGGTTCCTGATCATCGTCACGTTGATTCGTCCTTTTTGATCATGATTGAAGATCTTTTCGAGGCCATTCGAATTTGACGCTTTCTCCCGATGTTCGAGCTTGGGGCCCAAACTTCTCGTTACTTTGAGAAAGTCTATTTTCTCCTGCTAGTGTTGGGTTCCCCCTTAGAGACTGAGGATTTTTGACAAGAGTTTTCTTCCTCGTTGAGACAAGGTCCCTTGTGTCTTAGATGTAGTTCATTTTTTTCTTATCTCTGACGTAGCTCATCGCTTTTCCTTTTTCTCTTTCTTTTTTTATATATATATTTAGACGAGGATTTTCCCTCTGCTCCTAATGGGGTTGTAAGGGTGTAGAGGAGCCGTTGAGGAGGTTTTTTTCCTCATCCGATCTTAAACGATCAGATCTTCGTTTGTGTCAGGATGAGGTTCTCCTCCTGTTCCCGACACAGTCAATTTCAGCTAATGTTAGGACGAGATTTTTCTCCTGTTTCTAACAGGACTGTGGGGGCACATAAGGACCGTTGCGAGGGCCTCTCCCCCCATCCGATCTCTTAATAATCGGGTCTTCGATTTTGCTCATGTTAGGACAAGGTTCTCTTCCTGTTCCTAACATAGCTGTGGGAGCGCATAAGGGCCGTTGCGAGGGCCTCTCCCCCCATCCGATCTCTTAATAATCGGGTCTTTGACTTTGCTTATATTAGGATGAGGTTTCCTCCTGTTCCTAATATGGTTGTGGGGGCGCATAAGGGCCGTTGCAAGGATCTCTCCCTCCATCCGGTCTCTTAATAATCGAGTCTTCGATTTTGCTCATGTTAGGACGAGGTTCTCCTCCTGTTCCTAACATGGCTGTGGGGGGCGCATAAGGGCCGTTGCGAGAGCCTCTCCCCCCATCCGGTCTCTTAATAACCGGATCTTCGACTTTGCTCATGTTAGGACGAGATTCTCCTCCTGTTCCTAACATGACCTGTTCCTAACATGTCGAGACGAAGTTCTCCTCTTGTTCCTAACACGCTTAGTTTCGATTATCTGAAGAAGCTACTCTCTGTCGTTATAAGCTTATGCCAAAAGAAAAGATATGCGAATATGAAACTTTTATTTAAGGCAAAGTTACCGGTAATACATTCGTAAATTTTTCAAATTTCATGATCGCGGAAGGTCCGCTCCTCTGAGCTCTTTTAGATAGTATGTTCCGGATCGGACTATCTCCCTGACCTCATACGGGCCTTCCCAGTTTGGGGCAAGTTTTCCTTTGTTCTGAGGTTGTGAAACAGTGGCTCGTCGAAGTACTAAGTCCCCCGCTCTGAAGGCTTTGCTCTTGACCCGAGAGTTGTAGCGGGCTACTTTCTGCTTGTAGGCCGCCATCCGAACTTGAGCTGTCTTCCGCTTTTCTTCTAACAAGTCGAGGTTGGCCTTGAGATCTTGTGAGTTGTGCTGCTCGTCGAATGCCACGACTCACGCCGACAGAAGCTTGAGTTCAATCGGGATAACGGCTTCTGTTCTGAAGGCCAAGGCAAAGGGGGTCTCCCCCGTAGGCAGTCTTTGGGTAGTTCGGTATGCCCATAACACATGATAAAGCTCGTCTGCCCAATTTTCCTTTATTTTTTCAAGTCTTGCCTTGATTCCTTGCAACAGAGTCCTGTTAGTCACCTCAACTTCACCGTGTTCCTGCGGATGGGCTCCCGACGTGAAGTTATGGGAGATGTTTAAGTCCTCACAAAATTCAGCAAATCTTGCTCCAGCAAATTATCGTCCATTATCAGTAATGAGAGTTCTGAGTAAGCCGAACCTACAAACGATTGACTTCCAGACGAAGTCCTACACTTTAGCTTCTATGATTTTCGTCATAGGTTCGGCTTTGACCCACTTGGTGAAGTAGTCAATTGCCACCAAGAGAAACTTTCGCTGCCCGGACGTCATGGGAAAAGATCCAAGGATATCCATCCCCCATTGTGCTAACGGCCATAGGGCACTCAAGGGTGTAAGTTCGGAGGCAGACTGTCTTTGGATATTCGCATATCTCCGACACTGATCACACTTTCTGACATATTCAATGGAGTCATGGTACATTGTAGGCCAGTAATAACTTTGTCAGAGCAGTTTGTGGGATAAAGATCTGACCCCCAAGTGACTTCCGCAGACTCCTTCATGTACCTCCCACAAGGCAAAGTCGGCTTCAGAAGGCTGGAGACATTTCAGGAGGGGCAAAGAGTACGACCTCTTGTACAGCTTGCCCTCATAAAGGATATATCGGGAGGCCTGATTTCTAAGCTTCCGAGCTTTTTTTGCATCATGAGGAAGAACCCCATCTTTGAGGTATGCAACCAGTGGGTCAATCCAGCTGGGTTCATGGCTGATCTCCATTACAAGCTGCGGTTCTTCCGTACTTGGACATTTCATAACATCGAAGAGGACTTCCTTGGGTTGTTCAGCCGGAGCCAGTGTAGCCAACTTGGAGAGAAAATCGGCCCTGGTATTTTCTGCTCTTAAAATCTGCTTAATGTCAAAGCTGCCAAAGGCAGGGATGATCTCTTTTATCTTTTCGAGATACATGGCCATACTGTCCTTTCGAGCTTCATAGTTTCTGCTGACTTATCCCACCACCAATTGGGAGTCACTGTAGACTTGGAGCCGATCTACTTCTAATTCTTTGGCAATCTTCAGTCCTGCAATCAGAGCTTCATATTCTGCTCTGTTATTTGTCACAGAAAATTCGAAGCGCAGCGCGTACTCTGTGACAATTCCTTCCGGATTGACCAAGATCAGGCCCGCGCCCGCGCCTGACATGTTGGAAGAACCGTCCATATAAAGAGCCCAAAAACCATCAGGGAGATCTATTCTTTCCTCACGGGAGTTCGGCTGGAGCCCTGGATTGTCAGCTTCACCTCGTTCGAGTTTGGCTTCTTCCGAGATAGTGCATTCCACCATGAAGTCTGCTAATATCTGGGCTTTTATCGTCGGTCGAGGTCGATAGTTGATGTCAAATTTCGTGAGCTCGACCGTCCATTTCGTTATCCTTCCAGAAGCATCTGCTCGATGCAGAACTGTCTTAATCGACTGGTCGGTGAGCAGTGTTATAGTGTGCCCTTGAAAGTAAGGTCGGAGCCTTCAGGCTGCAATCAACAGGACGTAAGTTAGTTTCTCTAACTTAGTGTATCAGATTTCAGCGTCTCTCAATACTCGACTTATGTAGTAGATCGATCATTGAATTTTTGCTTCTTCCTTAACCAGAACTGCTACGAGAGCCATAGGGGAGACCGCTAAGTACAGGAACAACTCCTTTCCAGGTTCGGGCTTTGCCAATAGCAGAGGTGAGTCGAGGTAGTTCTTCAATTCTTCGAATACTAGCTGACATTCAGTGGTCCAACAGAAGTTCTTCGGCTACTTGAGAGTCTGAAAGAAAGGTAGGCACCGTTCGGCCGACCTTGAGACGAAGCGATTCAGAGCTGCTACTCTCCCAATAAGGCGCTGAAATTCTTTTATTGACTTCGGGGCGGTCATTTTCTGAATGGCACAAATCTTTTTCAGATTTGCTTCGATCCCATGCCCCGATACCATGAAGTCCAAGAATTTTCCTGAGGTTACTCCAAAAGAGCACTTGGCTGGTTTCAGCTTCATCTTGTATTTTCGGAGGGCGCTGAAGGTTTCCTCAAGGTCGGCGATGTAGTTCATTGAGAATTTGCTTTTTACAAGCATGTCGTCCACGTAGACCTCCATGTTGCGGCCGATCTGCTCTTTGAAGATTTTATTCACCAACCGTTGATAGGTCGCCCCTGCATTTTTTAGGCCAAAAGGCATGACCCTGTAACAGTAAAGACCACAGTCAGTGATAAAAGCAGTCTTTTTATCGTCCTCTGGTGCCATCCTGATTTGATTGTTATCGAAGAATGCATCCATGAAAGTGAGAAGCTCGTGGCCCAAGGTTGCATCCACTAATTGATCAATTCTGGACAGAGGATAACTGTCCTTCGGACAGGCTTTGTTCAGCTTTTTGAAGTCTATACACATCCTCCACTTGTCGTTTACCTTCTTGACGAGAACCACAATGGAGACCTAATTCGGATAGTTGACTTCTCTGATGAACCCGATTTTCAGGAGTTTATCAACTTCCTCAGCTATTGCCTTCTGTCTTTCCGATGCATGACCTCGAATTTTTTCCTTCATCGACCGATGTTTGGGATCAACAGCTAGACGGTGTTCCATGACTTCCGCATCAATCCCCGGCATGTCCGTCGGAATCCAAGTGAAAACATCCGCATTCTTTTGTAGAAAATTGATGAGCTGTGTCCGTACCTCTTCTCCCAGGTTGGAGCAGATCTTCACCACGTGCTCTTCATTCCCATCGTTCAAAGGAATTGAGACAAGATCTTCAATTGGCTCACTCCGTTCTTCAGCAAGATCATCGCGGGTGTCTAATCCATCAATCGGATAGGGGTCAGACTGACCATTTTTTTGTAACGCTATGTTATAGCAGTGTCTTGTCAGGACTTGATCTCCTCTGACCTCTCCGACCCCTTGGCTTGTAGGAAATTTTAATTTCAAATGGTAGGTCGATACCACAGCTCGGAGGACGTTGAGGCCAGATCGGTCGAGTATTGCGTTGTAGGCAGACGGCATCCTTACTACCAGAAAATCCACTTGCACTCTAGATTGTTTCGGGTACCGATCTGCAACTACGATCAAAGTTATTACTCCTTCCACTAGCACAGCATCGCTAGTGAGAACGTGGCCGAGCTTCACTCGGTCCTTTTTCAGCTGCGGGCTTGCTGGAGTCCCCGCCTGCCGCTCCTTCGCGGCCTCCTCGTCCTTCAGCTTGAAGGCTTCCTCTGCTCGGGCATATCCTTCGGCCCGAGCCAGCAAATCAACGAAGTCCCTGGGATACTTTTTTTCCAAGGAAAACAGAAGGTCATTCTTTTGAAGACTGCTCTTCAGGACGGCCATTGCAACTGATTGGTCCAAGTTCTAGACCTCCAATGCGGCGGCATTAAAACGGTTGACATAAGTTCAGATGGATTCTCCCTCCTTTTGCTTGATGTTGATGAGGGACTCCGAACCTCTCCGGAGACGTCGGCTGCTGACGAAATGAGTCGCAAACTAGTGGCTCATTTGATCAAAGGAGAAGATAGTACCCGGCTTCAGTGCCGAGTACCAATTTTTTGCTGCTCCCTTCAAGGTAGATGGGAAAGCTCGGTACAGGATGGCGTCTAGCACGCCATGGAGCAGCATCATTGTCCGGAAGGCCTCCAGATGGTCAACCGGATCCGAGATCCTATCGTAGCTCTCAAATTGAGGGAGCTTGAAGTTCGGCGGGGGTCGATTCCTGCATAATCCTTTGAAAAAAAGGAGGGTCAGTACAGATATCCTCACCGTAAGTAGAGGAAGCATGATGGAGCTCTTCAATCTGTCGGTTCATCTCTTGAAACCTTTGATCCAGGAGATCCTCTCGATCACAAATCTCGAGGGTCTTCTGGCAGAACGGAGGTAGGAACCCTCCGGGGGTGGAATCGTGATCAAACAGAAGACTCTCCGCCCTCTGCTTCTCCTTTCCGGGGGATACAGGGCAACTGACCCAAGTGGGCCGCCCGATCGTCGGATTTTGAAACTCTGACGATGCTCTTTCCAACCGCACAGATGCCTGCGGCTGCTGCTGCTGCATGATCTACACCGCTTCGATGAGGCCCCTGACCTGCTGAATCAGCAAGTTGAACTGCTCCATGCCGACTGTCGTTGCCAGAGAAGGAGCTTGAAAAACTGAAGACGAGGTCGGAGCTGGCGGATCTTGCTGAGATCTGACCATGAAGGTCGTAGATTGCCTGGTGGATGCCTTTCGGAGAGGCATCAGATTGGGATCTGACCGGAGAAGAAGAAGAAGATGTCAAAGAAGATGACCGGAGACAGTCCTGTTGAGTACTCCTTTAAGAACAAAGATCCTGCAAAGACACAGACCCTCCCTCTAGCGCCAATTCTGTTGGTGCAGAATTCCGTCGATGCCGGATGAAGCTAGAGTCGAGGGGATCACGACCGCCGTCGGGACCTGTAAGGAAAGTCTAAACCAGAGTTAGGGGTGCTCCGGCAAGACCCTCCGATGCTCAAGTCAGTACTCTGCTTCAACAGAAATGGAGCACTCGAATGAGATTTTAACAGAGTTTAGAGATAGTGCTTAGAGCTTAGAAGAGAACGTATCTGGGGGGTCTCTTTTATAGATGAGAGAGCATAACCGATTGACAACGACGTCCGTAACTGCCTGGTAGTGGGCCGTTCGGAGCCACATGGAATTTGTTACGGAGAGTAGTGGTGTCCGTTGTCGCGACTTGCCTGAAAGTTCGGATCGAACGGTTGAAGCTCGGTTGGGTCGTCTGGTGGAGCGAAATAGCTCTCTGTCTCAGCAATCTAAGAGAAGCTCAGATGTTTCTGAGGTTGCTGACGGGTTAACTATTATTGGATGCCTTAGGTGTTGATGCTGCAAACGGAATTCATCTGCTGTAGAAGTCCGGACGGAAACTTTTTGTTGGAGAAATCCGATTGGAGTCCGATTGCTAGAGAAGTCCGTCTGGAATTTGTCTGATGCAGAAGCTTGTCTGAAGACTGTCCACTGGAGAGGTCTGGTTGCATGAGGAATCCGACAGAAGGTCGACCGATAGCGAAATTCGGAATGCGTTGTGGAAGTTCATCCGCTAGAGGAGTCTGGAGGACACTGTGGAAGGTCGACCGCTGGAGGGATCCGGAGGGAATTTGTCCGTTGGAGGGGTCTGGTTGGCACTGTTGAAGTCCGATTGGCGCTGTTGAAGGTTGATGGCTGGAGAGGTACGGAAGACACCAGAGACAGTCGGTCACTGTAGAAATCCGACTGCTAAAGCCCGTCCGTTGTAGAAGTTCGTCTACAATCCATCCGCTGTAGAAGTTCGGACGGAGTCCGATTTTTATAGGAGTCCGGAAGGAGGCCACTTACTGTAAAAGCTCGGATGGAGACCGATTACCGTAGAAACTCGGATGAAGTCCGCTTACAATAGAAGTTCGAACGAAATTCGCTTACTGTAAAAGCTCGGATGAAATTCGAAAGATGATCGACCATCATAGAAACTTGGATGGATCTGGTTACTGTAGAAGTCCTGCTGCTGGAGAGGCCCGGACATTGACGAAGTCTGGAAGAGGCTCGAAATAAAGTCGATCGTGATAAGAGGAAGTCTGGAAGAGATTCGAAGAGTAGTCAATCACTGTAGAAAATCGGCTGATAGTGAAGCCCAGAGAGAATTTGGAGCAGTCCGATAGACGACTGAAGGAGCTCATTATTGAAAAAGTCCGAAGGATACAGTAGGAGTTCATCTATTGGAGGAATCTGAAGAACACTGTGAAAGGTCAACAGCTGGAGGAGTCCGGATGGTACTGTGGAAGCTCGGACGGTCGGAGAAGTTCAGAAAAACGCCGCACAAGGTCGGAAGCCGGAAGAATCTTGAGAGGGTTGGCCTCTTACGAACTTCGACTGGGGTTATTTTATACCCAACACAAAGTAAACTAAATTTATTTATAATTGCATCTTCTTTGTATGTGGAGTGAGACAAGCATCCTTATTCAACAAATATAATTTAAATGATAAGGGCACATATGACCTAACAAAGTTAACAGAATAACGAATATGCAAGTCTAATAGTGGCAGACATTTTCTCTTGCAATATAATGTAGCATTAAACTAAATATGCAACTGATTTCTAAAAACAATAATCAACAAACGAACTAATGAAGGCAAGGTCTTCCCACTAAATCTTGAAAAATAGCCAGAAGTTTGACATTTGGGAATGATTCAGCTAGGGTACATATTTGAAATTCAGGAAAAATCTGGAAAATTTGATAGAAGTCCAGAAAGGGTGCAAATAACCAAAAACTAAAAAAAATGCAAGCATTCTAGAGCATTTGTTTCCTTGTCTTCACTATAGGAAAGGCAAAAGTAACACAGAATAGCAAGAAAGATCACCATCTCAAACAAGTTAGCATCAGTAGTATGTCATTAATAATGAAAGCTTAAATTAGTCATGACTAACTCCTAATAAGTCGTAAAATTCATGCACAGTTCTAGAACAATTGAATATTTTTGGATTGATTCATTTTTGGAGAATAATTCTAAGAACCATTTGGCAGAGGGAAAAACTCAAAATAATTTGAGAATTTTTTTAATAATTCCAAGAATATTGTTACTGTGCTTAGAAACCCCATTTCTTTGTTATCGACACTAATAACAGCATTAGCACATAACGTTTTTGTTCATTAGTGACCTCTGTTGATTGACTATAGCATAAAAATGTAATTCATGCAGTTACCATGATCATCATTGAAAATTTACAACCATTTATCATAATATCAATTATTTCAACATACTTGAGCTACTTTGAGGTTGTACAAGCAATTTCAGAATGCCGAAATTATTAATGTAATTGCTTTCAAGTATTAACAGTAACTGCTTTATTATCATCTCATATATTAATGTACAGAATTCAGCAATCTAATGTTATTCTGTGTCATCAGAGTCATAACAAGATAGAATAATATTCCTTATGAATCAGCCAAAAGTTTCTCTAGCATGCTTGGATATATTTGATGCTATTCAAGAAATGGTATGTTAAAATAACATAATTGCTATTTCAAGATTATGCATGTGGAATGGAGATTAACATTGCATCATTCCAAACTACATGTCAACTGGAATATTTCTGCATTGTTTAGCATTTTCTTAATGAGCCCAACAGCCCCAGATTATCTAATTCTGATAAAAAATTCCCAAGAGATTGTAAATTTAATGAATACTTCACAAAGAGGCACCAAACATTGTAAAATTTTTCATATAGGTAGTTGTACAGAAAAATGTCCCAAGACATCCCAAGTGAAAGTTGAACTTTGGCCATGTTCATTACCTCTATGCAGGAACCAAGATTCAGACTTAGAATAGGCTGAAGCCCAGCTTAACTCACCTGCCAGTTCAGATCCATAACAGGCTAGATGAGCTCAACCACAGCCCAAGGCCCAGTCCAAATCCAAACTCAGCCAAAGACTGCTCTGTTATTGCCCTCTTTACTAGCCAAAACCCATGAAAGGAGAAGGTAGAGGAAGGAGGCTTATCCTGCCCATTTTACACTTCCGCAAACCAGTGTGGATAGATTTATCAAAGTATAGTACCGAGGTACTTACCCTTCCGGATCTAATTATGCCTTATGCCTTACATTCACAAGTCACTGTATAATCACTTTGAAAAATACAGAATTTCCACAGATCAAAAGCCAACAGAACTGGATCTTAGTGAGAGAGAGAGAGCAGAGATCGCTTTTTCCCTTTCATTAAAAAAACTCTCCTTCCACATTGTTTTATCTGGCGGATAAGGTATGTATCGTGGAAAAAAAAAAAAAGTAACCATCTCATTTTCAATTTTAAAATCTAAATAGGTAGTTTCAAAGCAGTTGAAACTACCCTAATGGAATTTGAGTGGGGCCCACTAACTGTAAGTAAAGCATCTCTCCAAAACAAAATGGAAAGATTCACTGGTGCCATCATTGACCTAACCATTTCTAGAAGGATTTCTATTCCTTCTTTCTGTAACATCATTTATTGTGGAGTACCAAAAATAATTAATTACCGTAAAATACCATTCTCATCACATAACTCCCTGAATTAATTAGAAAGATATTCATGGCCTCGATCAGTTCTCAAGGCTTTAATAGTGAGGTTTAATTGATTTTCGCTATTGAAAAAAAAATCTGAAACAATCTAATGCTTCTGACTTATGAAAAATCAAATAAACAATACCATATCATGAATAATCATCAATAAATATGATGAAATATGAGGCACCATGCCTCACCCTCACATTCATTGGTCCACAAATATCAAAATGAACAAGTTGCAATGGAAGTTTGGCTCTAGTACCTTTTCCAAAAGATTTTCTAGTAGCTTTTCCAACCAAGCAATGCTCATATGTACATAAGTTTTTATGATCGAGTTGGCCCAAAAGGCCCGCTCTAGCTAATCGAGTTAATCTTTCTTGCCCAATGTGTCCTAATCGCACATGCCACACTTTTGCATCAACAGAGGAAAAACTACTAGATATAATTAAAGAAAAACGATTTTTATCAACACGATTGTAATTTATGGCTAGAACTATAAAAACCATTTGAATAAATCCATATTCATAATATACAATGCCAAAATATATAGATAAACAACAACCATGAAAGTTAAAAGAGTAAACAAGGCCTAGAAGGACTATTACTAAAACTAAATTTCATCGAATGTAAGGGGCATATAGAACATCATGCAGGAAAACAATACATTCAGCATACAGTGATAGTTTGTAGGTGCTAACACCTTTAACTTTAGTTTTTGAATTATTTCTTACATATATCCATTTCATGCTAACTGGAATCCGATGAAACTCCACATATGGTTCACGATCTCGAGTTATGTGGTCGGTCACTCTTGAGTCTACAATCCACACAAGATGAGAACCAGTCAGAAATAAACAACAAAAAATATAAACATCTGAAGCGAAGGAGTCAGGATATATCTTTTTTGGGCTCAGTACACTCCCGAGCAAAATGACCTTCTTTTGACAATTAAAGCAAGTCACCTTGCTTTTGTCCTTCTTACCGTGCCTTGTCTTCTTGCACTAAATGAAATTTGCCTAGCTTTCCTGTGATCAAGCCTTTTTGCCCTTCTTGAAGAACTTGCAACCTCTTTTATGCTTAGAGCACAAAGCTCCTATTTGGATGTTTCAGTAACAAACACATCACCAAAAGATTTGGCAGCCTCAAGGCACTCATCCTCTAATTCTAAGTGATGTGCAATATCATCAAAAGTTATAATATTTTCATTGTGGGTCATATTAATTTTCATGTGCTCCCAAGAGCTAGGTAAAGATCTTATCATAACCTGAACCTTCTGCTCGTCTATCAAAATATGACCTGCATCACGAAGCTCCTAAATCATGTTTGACATCTCACGTAAATGCTATCTGATACTCATATTTGGCCATTTTCTATAAGTGTCAAACTTAATAGTTAGCCTCCAAAGTTTGGTTGCAGAAGTACTACCAAATTTATCCTTAAGTGCAAGCCACATCGCATTAGCTATGGAATACTATTCTAACTCACACATCATGTCATTTTCCATGATGCTCAGCAACATTATGCGAGTAGTATTGGTTTTTTTTTCAAACTTTAAAAGCTTGTTAGTCACGACGATGTTGAATAATATTGCCAAGCAACGGTTCTATCATAGTGTTGTTCAATGCTTCCAGAGCCTCTTGCTCTTTAAGGATGTATTGAACTTTACAGTGCCAAATATCAAAATTTTCACCATTAAGTTTCTCACCCTTATTCAAATCAACCATAATTTATTGCGATGCCATTTCAACTAAGCTACATAAAACGATGTCACAAAATTAATACTAACACAATAATTTTGTTGTAAATAACAAAATAAGATAATGAAAATTAAGCATAAGACATAAAATCAAAAATTGAGCATGCCCAAAATTACCATCTACATAGCAAATGTTTAATACACATATCTTAGTTTAATTTGCACAAATTGACAACATTAACAAATATTCATATGAAAGAAGAGACTCCCACTCAAAAAAAAATATATAGCACAAGAAAGCAGAGCATGTATTAAAAATGAATACAAATATTCACATACATAAAACATGAAAAGATATTTACATACATAGAGCACGGAAAGTTATATCCTAATAAGAAAATTTACATCCATCCATTGGATATTTAAATTTCTTCGTGATATAAAAAACTTTTCTTTGCTTTATAGTTCTCATTGCTGCTTTCATATAATAATTATTTAAATTTCTTTGTGAAATTAAAAACTTTTCTTTGCTTTATAGTTCTTATTGCTGCTTTCATATTCCAATTCATCCCTGGCATTTTTTTCTTGAGCATTTATGTGTTTTGCATGTGACATATTATATTTTGAGGGACAAAATAGTTGATCTCCTTAGTTGAGATATAATGTCCTACTCCTCCATTAACTCAATCTTGTGCATAAGATCTCTAAAAGTTGTTAATCTTTCAGCTTTAACATTATTTTCAAGAGTTTGAAAAGAAGCTGATAAAAACTGGATCAAGGCTTGGATTGCATCTTCCTCTGTGATAAGGCTCCATCTCAAAGGCAATCCTTGTAGCGCCCCACAATAGTCACACATCTTATCCAAATGCATCCACATAGTATGGTTTAGATCCATTTTATAAGTATGAAACTTATCCACATTCCGATGAATTGAAAGATCTTTAGGGCCAAGATGTATCATGACCATCCATCCAAATACATAGAGAAAATGCAATCAATAAAATATACATTCCAATCAATAATGTAACTAATTTTATAATTTATGAAAATTGTATACATTCAATAATAATATATATAAATATATTTGTATTTTTATTTTTTATCTTTTTATTTTTTTTATTTTTTTAACTTTGGGTGACACATCAGCCACATAAGCTGCCATGATGTGTCAGCCACATGTGGTTGACGTGTCAGCCATGTGGCATCCACATGACATCCATGTCATCATGTATGCTACATGGTCCTAGAATGAACCTGCCACATGACCAAGATGTTCTATATGTCAATTCATCTAGTGGACACATCTTTTAGTGCCATCTAATGTTTTAATAAATTTTAATTAATTTTGATCATTGATCACATCATCATGATGTGGCAGTTCTTATAGCGCACTTTGTACTGCCCATGCCTTGCTTGGGTCACAAGCCAGTACTATTTGGCTCGGTGGTATGCGACAGCAATCGAAATGTTTAAAAATCGCCCATTTTCTCTTATATCAGCGGCCTCACCAGTAGATGACCTTTCTTCGGGTCACCTTGCCGCCAACAATGTCCTCTGTCATGGAACGGCCTCACACTCTGTTAGTGGTGATTATTGAGGCCTGCGAGGGCTGATTTTTAGGACATGTTGCTTATTTGTTTATTTAATAAGTTGAAGAGCGGCCATTGCTCTGCATTGCTGTCCTTCCACTGTCTAAAGTACAATATGTACACAGTGCGCAGAAATTAAATACTGCTCACCAATATACTTAAAAAAAAACTTTGATAGATTAATGCATAGTAATCTGTATTATGAAATATAATAAATAATAGATAATTACTCCTATGACCTGTAGATAAATTAACTGGTGGTCACCTTCATAAGTGGATATGCATGATTCTTAAGTAATTATTCATGTACAAACACATCGATCATTAGACGAAATATTTATACAGAACCTCACTCTGATACCAATGTAGATAAATTAATCAAAGTACAATATAGAGATACTTACCTTTTAGGATCTGATTATATCTTACATTCATCGATCACTATGTAATCACTTTGGAAAATACAAAATTTTTCACAAATCAAAAGCCACCAGAATTGGATCTTAATGCAAGACAAAGCAGAGGTCGCTTTTTCCTTTTGATTAAAAAAACTCTACTTCCAAATTTTTTTTATCCAACCGATAAGATATGTATCGTGGAAAAAAAGCATAAGTAACCATCTCATTTTCAATTTTCAAATTTGAATAGGTAATTTCAAAGCAGTTGAAATTATCCTTCTCTTCCCACTAATGAAATTTGAATGGTGCCCACTCATCATGGGTGCCCACTTTGGACTAACACGTCCAACACATAGCAAAGATGCCTGCCAACCAAGGTTATCAACCAACAACTAGGTTCAATCTTCTCTATCTGACAACAAGCTTATAACCATTCTATAAGCATGAAAAGAGGTTTAGGTGAATCAAAAGAGTGGCCCATACACGAGACTTCTGCCATTGCAGGCTCTGGAGAGGGTCAGATAAATGCAGCCTTACCTCATGTGCAAAAGCCTGCCGTGACCTCCAAGCCATGATAGACCAAGCTTACCACTGCACCAAGGCTTACCCTTTTAATGGGTTTGGGTAAATCCAAAAAACTGAACCCTTTTCTTTTCTTTTAGCTTTTCAATTATTATTATTATTTTATCAGCAACATTAGCAAGATCTAATTAAAAAATATTCAGCAACCTTCCATCCCTATCATGTTGATTAAACTATGATCAAGCAGCGTTCAACAAAATAAGCCAAAATAACCCAAATATATCCAATGCCAAGATCATAGGAAAAAATTAATAAGCTTTGACACTGAGTTTTCATCTCGGCATTATTTGCTGATTCATGAAACATAAATTCGACTTTGTTACTACATGTTCGTAAAATATATGATGCCATTTTGTACATATGAAGAACCAAATCAACAGAAAATTTAGTTGCACATAAAACACATACCTTGGGCTTGGGTCATCAACAAAGGTATCAATGTTGAGAAACTCAACATGCTTCCCAATGCACTCTCCCATCATCAGTCCATTCCTTGTAAGGTCTCTAGATATCCATCCCAATCTTCCCAGGGATAGGTTACTTGATCATCTGAACACTTAAACCGATCTACAATTCTAGATACTGTCAAACCATTTCAAAGGAGAAATTTGAAGTGGTAATTCTAGCCACTTGAGAAAATAAAACTGACATCCTTATATACAACTATCACCTTGAATTGATGAATATTTGGTTCATCCAAGAAATGATAAGTACTGAAACATTTTGTGATTTTTCTCTCTCATAAGAGGCTATCCAGCCAATTTACAATGTATCAGGAACAGATGTACAAGATAAAGATTTTTAGAGAATATGTACCCAACGCGGCTGAGAGGAACTTGAAAAAAAATTATCCATCATAGTTTAGGTTGTATTGTAGGTTCCACTTCTTCCCTCATTAACATCGTAACTTCTTGACTGGATGTGCGACAATAAAGACCAAATCACACGCAAAAGTAGGATTATAATGAATATGGAACCCCCAAGTGTGCAAAGAACCTGTATATAAAACAAATGTGTCATAGTGAGTAGTTTCCCAACAAATTCTTCGAACAGTTTTAGATTGACAAAGAAAGGAAGAATAGTTTAGAGCAGAATATGAGAACAGAAGAACACTTCATCTGTGTGCATATTGAATAACTGAATGCATGACCCCAAGCCTCACATTACTGAATGGGCTCTCAAATGAGTCAACAAAGGAATCCTTCATGTCCATGTCCATCTACTTTGTTCCTTGAAGAACCAATTCCACTCCTACATTTCCTTCATTTATCTAGTAGCAAGAAGCTGTATAACTGGTTCCAAGCAATTCGATGGCCATGTCACAACCAAACAAATTGTTGTGGTGGGAGCAGGATAAATCAGAAAGCCTATCCTCTAGGCCTTTGATTCTATGTCCAACAACAACAGAATAGCAGTTACTTTTTGAGGGTTTCTTGTACGTGACTTTAAGCAATCCCCCTTGGCTTGTTCAACAAGTGACACTTGTTAGCAGCTTTCTTATAGCTTTGAGAAGCATGAAAACATGAAATCGCTTACCAAAATCCTTTTTGTGTTTGAATTGACGAACTGAACTCTTGGAGGCACCAATATTTTATGCTTTGCATGTCATTTGGTTGTCTCTGCTTGACTGAGTTACCTTCAATGTATGAACTTCTGTCTAAGATTAGTGTATGCGGCTCTGTTTTCAATTCATTTTCATACAGGCAACCACTTGTTCCAGACACTACATGGTACATAATACATTCAAGAGGAGCATGTGGTCATGAACCATAAGTTAAAGAACTGCAAAGGTAATTTCTAGTTTTCATGAAATATGTAATTTAGTATGTAAATTCACCCTTTCCTTGTAGAACTAGTAATCCTAGTAATATTAGTGGTAGCAGTTCTTGTTGTTGTTGTTAACAACAAGAATGGTGAATTAATCTCAAAGAAAAATGTGGGAATGATAATGTTGCTAGCTCCTTCACTAGACTTGGTGAAGAAATACCCCATTTCTTTCATGAATGAACTTTTGACCTGCATTTAGCTCATATTTCTGCTTTATCATCATCCCTCTTAGTCTAGACTCTAAGTCTAGGGGAACAATGCAGGCTAGCTCCTTGGTTGCATTACTGGTGACAAAAAAAAAAAAAAAAAACAAAACAAAACAAAACAAAAAAACAAAAGAAAAGAAACAGAGGTAAATCTGAAACCGACAAACTAGCCATATAGGTTTAGCAAGGCCTTCTCTTGCTTAAATCTGCCTCAGGCAGTAACTTCAAACAAAATTCTAGAGAATTGACAAAGACTGAGAGCCAACAATAAAATTTGCCTAACATTCCAAAGGGGCGTCTCAACTTATTCCCAATAGCAGACTTAGTATTTAGTGGAAGAAGTCTGGATGACTCTACCATCTCTTAGATATGTGTTATTTCAAATTTTTGTGTCAAACAAGTAGCAAAGGAGGAGATGAGTTACAAAAACAAATCATTAAGGAGGAAGGGAGAAAGGTTAGATGTAATATTTGTCTTGAAAGTTTTGTTTGGTGGAATGACTAAAATGAGGTATCATTTTGCTAACATAACATCTAAGGATGTTTTGCCATGATCTAAAGTTCAAGATACAGTATAGAACATGCAAAAGAAACAGACACAAAAATTAAGATACAGAAAAACCTTAGACTTTTGGAAGCCAAGTAGGAGCTCTTGACTCTTGAGCATTTAATACACAATGAGGTCATTTTGGATGGACCTTAATCTAGTCAAAAGACCAACTTCTGTGGTCAAGTGGGAAGAAAACAAAGTAACAAGGTAATAGTTCAAGCACAAGGTCAATGATGGCATTAAATATATTATGGTCTCCATATTTTTTTTCTTGCAACATTTTCAATTCCAAAAGCAAGAATAGAGTATGAGCTTCCAAGTAGTGAGTTGGCTAAGAAAAAGTAATTGGTAAAATTAAAGATTTAAACTAATTCATAATACAATATATTAGACCAACTAGGGGGCAATCTAGAAGTAGAACTTCCTGAAACACAAGGTTTGTTACAAGGAATTTTCCCTATGTGAACTTGTTGGCAGCTTTTTCCAACGGTGAAAGTGTTCCAAGATTATCAATGTAGTGTCAGAAGTAATAAACCTATTCAATATATATTTTTACTCCAAAACATTCAGAAGTAGTGAAACTGGATCTCAAAAGATTATCCAATTCATCGCAGACAAATGTTATTTTTGCAGGAAACATGATAGCAGACAAATATCTAAATTTTTTTGGTTGATTTTGTGGCATCTTGCACTAATCTCACCTGTGTTCATTTAAACAAACAATCTTGTCTGTCTCTCTTATACTAAAAGATGCTAGAAATATCGTGAAGTTCATGTTCAGCACACCTTAGATTTGTAAGATTCCTTATGAAACCATAAATGAATGATTTTTGAAAAGAACATTAGTTGATGCGGCACCAAGAAGAATCAAAATGGCAAATAGAAATGAAAAATAAAATAAAAGAAGAATAAAGAAATCAAGAGGAAGAAAAATAGCCCACTTTAGGATTTTCAAGTTGTCATTCCAAGTTTTCTCCTTCAATACAATAGGAGTCTTTAAATAGACCCTCAAATAGGATAGAAATGAAATCACATCTTAATAAAGTGAAAATCATATCTCTCAATATGGAAATAAGATAAAATCTCTCAAATAAGATGGAAACAAAATAAAATCTCTCTAAGATGGAAACAAGATTTTCTTTCGATATGGAAACGAGATAAAATCTCTCTAAGATGGAAACAAGATTTTCTCTCGATATGGAAATGAAATAAAATCTCTCAAATATTCAAAATTCTATAATTCTTAAGATGGACAAGATAAAATCTCTCTAAGACAGGAACAAGATTTTCTCTCACTATGGAAATGAGATAAAATCTCTCAAATATTCAAAATCCTACAATTCTTAAATTACGACGCCTCTGCCTAAAATAAGCGTGGAATCCTTGATCCTCATCATTCCCTCCAGGCTGGGAAGAACTCGTCTCTGGCGAGAAATTGAGATAAGCCTCTAAAAGATCTGGACTTTCTGGAGCAATACGATGCAACTCATCTTCGTGAATTCAAGTAGCATCTGAATCTGATCAATCCCGCCACTTAACCAAGAATCGTTGAAATCCACCATTAGCAGAGGATATAGTCTCATTCGTAATAATGCACTCAACATGGTCTGGTGATGGCGGTGGAAGTAGAGGTAGAACTGAAACTGGTACTGTAGGTGATGTGGTGCCACCAGTGGGATTACCTGCAGGCATAGTGGGAGGCTCAAATGTGCCTTGATAAGGTAACAAGTCCGCAATATTGAAAACTGAACTAAATCTCAAATCAGAGGGTAACTTTATATAATAAGCATTAGGTCCCATTTACGAAGGATGCGAAAGGGACCGGTAGCACAAGCATGCAATTTTTTGAAAAAATATTTGGGATAACGTTCTGATCGAAGATGAACCATCATATAGTCACCCTCATTGAACTCTATATTCCTACGATGAGCATCAGCAACAAATTTATATTTCTCGATGTTCATAGCAATCTTTTGTCGAATATCGGTATGAAGGTCACAAATATGTTTAGCAAAAGAGGTGGCCGGTTCAGAAACATAGATGTCCAGGGGTAAAGAACAAGATCGATAGGTTGACGAGGATTAAGGCCATGAACAATTTCAAAGGAGCTCTTGCCAGTGGACCGATTCACTGAGCTATTATAGACAAATTCCGCTGTGGACAATGACAAATCTCAAATACCAAGTCTATCGCCAACTAGACACCTAAGGAAATCACCAAGGCTATGGTTCACAACCTCTGTTTGACCATCAGTCTGTGGGTGAAAGGATAAAGAAAAATTTAAATTGATCCCAAACAGTTTCCAAAAGGTCTTCCAGAAATAACTCATAAATTTGACATCACGGTCAAATACTATAAAAGAAGGCAAATAGTGAAGTCGAACGACCTCCTTAAAGAACAACTTTGCAATAAAAGAAGCATCAGAAGTCTTATGACAATGAATGAAATATGCCATTTTGGAGAATCGATCAACAACCAAGACGGAGTCATGTCCCCTAGCAATCCTAGGTAACCCAAGGATAAAATCCATGCTAAGGTCTTTCCATGGAGAGTGGGGAACAGGAAGAGGAGTATACAAACCAGTGTTTTGCTTCTTGACCTTAGCCAATTGGCATGTGCAACATTGTGCAAGGACTCTAGCCACATCCCTTTTAAGAGATGGCCAATAGAACCAGTCCTCAACCAAAACTATGGTCTTATTTCACCCGAAGTGGCCAGCTAAGCCCCCTGCATAAAGTTCCCAAATAAAGAAATCCCATAAAAATGTCCTAGGTATGCATAAGTGACAACCCCTAAATAAATAACCATTCCTGATCACAAAATCAATATATTCCTGGCGGTTTCCTCTGCTAACTTCTTGAAAAATGAGAGCAAAATCGGGACAATCTTGATAGTCGTCCTTCATTCGCTCAGAACCAATGACCTCGATACTCATGGACTGGAAGACAATAATTACTTGGTGCATTCACAGCTTTATTCTCAACACCGGCTTTGTATTTGAGAACAAAGGTATAATCCTGGAGAAACTCTACCCATTTGACATGCCTAGCGCTAAGTTTCCTTTGAGACTGGATTGAAGAAAACCATAGGCGATTTCATGCATGTATTTCAAAATTTTTCGAAACAAATTACAGCGGAAAGCAACTAGATTAATCATATTAATCAAATATGCATATGATCTAATCATTAAATCAACCTACTCTAGGATCTATAACATGATATATGGTATATAAAATCTGAAAATAAAACAGCATGCATGTATATAAGGAATAAATCACATCTATTCGATAATAGATCAGATCTACTACCTTATAAAGTTCATAACCCCATACCTGAGCGTGGATCGACGATCGCTGCTGTTGAGAAATCATGGTAAAGGGTTCATCCTCGTCGCTCGCAGCCGCACAGGATGTCCAATCTCTACAGGACGTTCACTCAAAGCTCCGATCCGATCGATCTTCTCAGGAGTGCTAGCTCGTGCAAAGTCTATGTCGAAAGCTGATCCGATTCCTTCCTTCAAAACTCTTGAACATTTCCAAAGGTTAAAAAAGGACATTTAGGAGGAGAATGAGGTGGAGGAGAAGATGGGAAGAAAAAACTGTCTCCCTTCTCACTTTTCTCTCTTCCCGATATCCTAGACCCAAACCCTAGGGTTTCCACACCAAAAGACCTATACCCCATAAGTGCCCATGCCCAATTTTCTTCGGAGAAAACTTTCTCACGGTGAAAATATTTTCAAAGCTCTCTCTCACGCACGCCAAAAAGAAAACCTCTTTTATTTTTGGCGTCCATAAGTGGTTAGGGTGGGATAAAGATAACGTAGTTTTATTCAAACTCGAATTCAAAATTCAAGTTGAATTTAAAATCAAAACAAAACCAATCTTCACGCCCACACTCAAAAAATGATTTCACGGTGAAAATCAGAAGGTTTGTCGCACAAAAAAAATCCTTCTCAAGGTGTTGGCATCAATAGATAAATAAGGATAAGAGGTTAGTTCAAAACCAATTTTTAAACCTAACCGATCTCATCCAAACTTGAATTCAAACAAGTTTTAAATTCAAACTTGAAACAAACCCATCCATGTCCATGAGAATGAGCGACAATAACATACTATGGCGTAAGAAACCTTCACGCAAATCTAAATTTACATGAAGGATCAATGGCATGCATAAGGGAGTGGCTTTAGGGAGAAGTCCAATCAATTTGGACTCTTTGGTTCTTTCACATTTAGTCCCAAACCAAATCTTATTTGGTTAGACCCAATTAAATAAATGAAATCCAATCCAATTAGGCTCTTAAATCCTTAATCAAATCTTAATTTAATTAAAATTGATTGAACCAAAGTCCTGATCAAATCAAGGACAATTCTCCCTTAGCGATTAGATCATCTCATAACCTAATCGGATCAAACCTAATTGAATCAAATTCAATGAGATTTAATCCAAATATCATTGCTCAATCAAATTAAGCTAATCAGCAATATAATTACTAACACTTAGCGAATTATTTCATCGCAATTTTTGCTTAAGGTTAATTATCAATCGAATTGACGATTACACCCTTGAACAATTCTTAATCGTTGATCAGCCATATGATCAGTCAGAATCTTCTTTTGAGTGTGACTCCATAGGTTCGAACCTAAGCCAATAGCGCAGGAACAAATTTATGAACTAATCGATATAGCCATCTAGCAATGGAAACCCGACATCTAGAAAGGTCGAATGATTGCAAAGCAATATTGAAGAACCTACTGACGTATGATTATCGTATAATTCATCCCTTTGATCCTAATGCTCAATATGACCTAAGATTTAATTGTTAACCCTAAAATAGTCATCCACATTGTATTTCAATCTTTCAAATCTATCACATAGATTATCCGAACCCAGATTTTATCAAATTAAAATACAATGATGCATTAACTCCTATTTATTTGGAGGGATCAATCCCTTCTTAACTCACACACCGACTTAACAAGTACTTGACTGTGCCCAAAAATCTTTCAGTCGCTGAATTAAAAATTCAGATAGTCCGGCATCAAAGCACAGTAAATTGCTTGCAAGTCATCGTAATGATCTCAGGTCAGAGGGACACTTCTACCCATACCCTTCACGAGCTACTCTTGACAGCAGAGTGCTCCGTGGTTGGTCACGTTCAATAAGATATACTCCTACATCTCATTTGCATGCCATACTAGTGTCTCCATACCATTTGGTTATGAGGACAACCAACGCATATGGCACACAATGACCTATACTTGATAATCGTTATCGTCCTAGTAATAGCATATTGTTTGATCGTAAATAAGTTTAAGGACTGCGATAAATCTTTCTTTATCGATCAAATTAGTCCTAAGAACTTCGTCACAACACAGGAGTTCATTAAGAAGATGTAACTTTGTGATGAAAAAGACCAAATAATTTTTATTACTGATCAATTCATATACATTTTATAATTAGCACAATCGTCAAACGATTGGCTTTAAGACACAATTTTCAACAACTCCTATGTGGACTAAAGCTAAACAGTATAGTATCTTATACTCATCTTCAATTTCTAATTATTGAACTCCTATATACCAAGGCTTCAGTAAATGGGTTGGTCAGATTTTTTTTCATCTAAAGCTCGACAATATCTTGATTCACGAACTCTCGAACAAGGTAGTAGCAACACAGAATTTGCTTGGTAAGCTAATGGGACTTCGTCTCCTTGGCATGAGCTATGGCTCCAAAGCTGTACAATATAGCATGACCATCATTGAATGGTGCCACTCCAAACTTGCCAATGAACCTCTGTAATCACACAGCTTCCTAGCCAGCATCGGATGCTGTAATACATTCCATCTTGCAAAAAAAATTGACTACAGTGTTCTACTCGAAACTTTTCCAGCAGATAGCTCCATCATTTAGGATAAAATATGTAACCCGACACACTCATGTTGTCATCTTTGATCTGACTGAAAATTAGAGTCTATAAACCCCAATTGTCAGATCAATCTATTGGTCCTTAGTATTTCTCAAACACTTAAGAATGATTTTTACAACCTTCCAATGATCTTTTTCCAGATCAGACGGTATCAACTCACTATCTCTAGTGAGTATGCCACATCCAGTCTTGTATATGTCCTATCTATGCTGAACCACTTCAACATGATATCAATATACGTCGACTGGGATAATTTAAGCATCCTCTAAGATCTATCCCTATAGATCTTCATCCTCAGGATGTGAGATGCTTCTCCTAAATCCATCATGGAGAACTTAGATGACAGCCTAACCATTATTTTTATAATGTAGGGATACCATTCTCGATTAAGAGAATTTTATCCATATACAGTACAAGAAATACAACTATAGAGCATCAGCCCATTTATATATGCAAATTTATTTTTTATTTCCAACGAAGCTATACATTCTGATCTCATCAAGGTGTATGTTCCAACTTTGAGAGCTTTGTCATAGGAAAAAATATCTCGTCATAGTCAATACTACAACGTTAACGATATCTCTTGGCAACTAAACGGGTTTATAGATCTCCACCTTTCCATCTGCGCCCTTTTCCTATTGAAGACCCACTTACGTCCTATGGATTTTACCCCTTCAGATGATCAACTAATGTCCATACATCGTTGATCTTCATGGACTCCATTTTGGACATCATGGCTTCAAGCCACTAATCAGAGTCGGACCTCTGCATGACATCCATGTAGGTGATCAGATCCTTGTTATTCTCATTGAGTTCGACAGGATCACGTCCGGACCTAAAAATCGAAGTATCTGTTCGACAGATGTGGTACTCTACCGGATCTCCTTAACGGTACCTCTATAACGGGTTTTGGATTTGATCTAATCAAATCCAATTCTATAGATTCACTAGATTGTGTCGTTCTTCTACCAATCGAACTTCATCAAGTTCAACCTTGAAGCATAAGTTCTCTCACTAAGGAACTTTTCAAAAAAAATGCCAAACAACTTTTGTTCTTCAATAAGGTAGAAGTAATATCCCTTAGTTTTCTTGGATATCCTACGAAATAACGCTCATCGGACCATGATCCAATCTTATCGGTTTGCAAAATGCTTGACATAAACTAGACATTCCCAAACTCTAAGGTAAGAGAGTATCGATTACGACGGTCCATATCTCATATGGAGTCTTTGCAACAGATTCGCTCGAAACCCATTTCAGAACATAACACGCAGTCTTAAGAGCTTAATCCCAAAAGGAGACCAGCAAACTTACAAACCCCATCAAGGATCGAACCATGTCTAACGAGGTTCGATTCTGCTGAGAGAGAATCCCATTCTCTTCTAGATATGTCAAAAACTCGCCAGAAAAGCATTCTCTTCTTCGATTTAACTAAAGAGTTTTAATACTCTTTCTAGTTTGTTTCTCTACCTCATTACGGAATTGTTTGAACATTTCAAATAATTCAGATTAATGGCACTCATGTCTGTAGATCCAATACATCAATATGTACTAGACTGAGATCATTGGCTCGTTTACCTTTTCCAGCAAAAGGTGACTTAATCATTTTACTAAGGAGATAGGATTGATAGGTTGACAATGATTCACAATCATTGACTTCGAAAATTATCTCCTGTTGATCCTATTCTTGTTTATATGATCGAGCCAACAATGCCAAAGATAAGCATCTGTGATATTATCTACTCTAGGTATTTGTTTGTTATGTACAGTACACTAATAGGCTGTGACTATTCGTAACTGCCATTTCTTAATTGTTCACACATGAATTTGACATCATTCATAATGATATCACAAAAATCATTCTATATTGATAATGTAAATCCATCTTTGGCCAAAAGATCTACGAAAATTACATTCATCAAAATGGACAATAGTGACAATCATTGAAAATGACATTATTAGAATTGAAAACAAGCTCAACAATTCCTAAAATCAAGACTGAAACATGACTTTCAGCTCCAATGTTCAGAAACCTATTACCGTTTTCAAACTTTCTACTAATCTGTAGTCCTTGCAACAATTTGCAGATATGAATCGGACTTCTGGTATCTAATATCCAGATAGTAGCATACCGACAGAGAAATCACAAGATGTTATCATATAAACACCATATCCAGCAACTATTTGTTGATTTCTCTTTTTCAGTCTGTTCGGATCAAGAGACGCTAGATACGGAGGACAATTCCTCTTTCAGTGTCCCTGCTTCTAAAAGAAGCACTCTGTCAGACTCAGATTAACCCTAGACTTCTTAACCAGTTCGAACTCAAAAATCCAAACATGACTCACTTGCACCTTCTTTTTTTTTCTTTCTCAAAGGACTAATCTCCTACTGAAGATGCACCTTTAGAGGTGCTAAATGACTTTTTCAACATTTGAAAGATTTCTTTTGGCCTGAGTGTCCTCGAATTTATAATTAAATTCATGTTCATCGCTGCCCTTATCACCACACCGTGGTTCGATCATTAAGCAACTTCTGATAAGTGACTCTGACCGCATCACATACGTTAGGCTCGAGAACTTCAGGTGCTGGATCCGTAAGAACATACAGGATCCTTTCATGCTCTGAAATAATTTTCAACTTTCAATACCAGCTATCGAAGTTAGATCCAATAAGCATGTCACTATCAAACAGTGAGCGGAGCAACAGACTACCAGCCATAACTAAAAGAAAAACCAAAAAACCTAAATGTACATGAATTATTAAGCTTAAAGACTTGGACTTTAGTCTAAAGGTTCTCCCACTATTTTATACGAATTGGTAGCCTCTATCTCCAATTCGAGAAATTACCTTAATTCCTTAGTAGATACTAGAATTCACATAGACTATATACGGATCCGAGTATGGCTCGACTAACCATGTGCATCTATAGGTAAGTTCTTAACCAATTGTTTCTCCAAATAATTTCTAGTAATTTGTTTCGCCCCCGATTTTATTTTAGTAGGCTAAGGACCTCCACTGAAAGTCCCGATTAGGTTTAACCATTAACATGAACCTACTCAGTGATTCTAACTAATGAATGATCAGGTCCAAGTATAACTCAGCCAATCCAACCATTCATTAGATAATACATCAGAGTTATCATATAATGAATGATAATTCTATCATTCAGAAAAACACCAGACGTAAGATGCCTGCAATGTCAATATGAAATAATGGACCCATTACCATTTACCTTAATGGGAGGCTATGATCTAGTTATCCCTATAACCAGCTCATTTTATAGACCTAATAATTTAGGAGAATTTGGTTAATACAATTTAAGAGGAGATTAACTAGCAGTAAATAATCCTCCCAATGACTTCATCAAGTCATTAAAAAAAGGATTAGAGACATGCTGGTCCACACGACAAGTCGTAAATCCTCCCACTTCACTAAGTCATGAAGAGGACTAAGACAAGTCGAACTAGGGGCACCTTAATCAGTCGAACTGATTTCCTAATTAGCATGGATCAACCCAAATCATTTAGCGATCTGATCAAAACATAATTCACCATGTTGGCCAGATAAGTGAGATCGATGGGAGGGATATGTCATTAACTCACCATAGACTTAATCTATGCGAGTAGCTCCCAATTAATGACCACGGATCAAGATTGCCAAACTTACTTTAGACACCAACTGGTCAATTAGTTTCAATTCGATCAGCTTATAGACTTAAGTTCAACCGCTGAGCTAAAATCAAGGTCCATTTGATCTAATCAAAGATATGGACTTGACCAACTATAACTATTGTATTTGATCTAGAGTGTCCTTGACCTAATCTAAATCAATTTTTGGTTAGATTTGATCAATTACTCTTTTAGTCTATGAAATCTTTGATTCTAATCTTAGGTCTAACCCAATTAAAAAAGGTCAGATTTGAGCTAACCCATGCCTCCAGATTTTATGCAATGTTATTAGATCTTAAATTCACAATTCTAAATCTAAAGATTCATCTCTTAATTCTCAATTAAGTGTAGCATTAACATGGATTAAGGTTTTTAATTGAAACCATTTCAATTTGTAAACTCCTTTACAATTTGTAAATTTCTTTATATTGATTTTATGCATAAACATTTAATTCTGAAAATTGAGTCGGCTCACCCCTGGACTAAGTCGGCTTACAACAATGGGTCGACTAAGTTCTGAACTTAGTCGGTTCATTGAGATAAACAATAACATTTACTTTTTACCTATGTAAACTGGGTCAGCTTAACAGGAAGCTGAGCCGACCAACTAGGACACTAGGTCGACTCAAATCAAAACGGAGTCCACTCAGCAGGCAAAAACAACAACACTTTATATAATTTTCAAATCTAAATATTTTGCATAAACAGAAATAAAATCAATCATAAATCAATTTTAGATCTCATCTAAATTTATTTATGATTCTAGATTTTATTTTTCATGATTAAAATAATTTTAATCACTAAGATTAAATATTACTACTTTTCGTACTTGTATCACATACAATAATCCTAGAGTTTCAATTCTAGGGTTTTGCAGAAAAATAAATTTTCTTCCTTTCGTGGTTCATCTTCATGAACAAATAGCACCCCTATACGCTATGAGAGACCCCATGGAATGAGAGGAGAGGATCTTAAAACCCCACTTTCTCCTATGATCGGACAGCCAAGAATGTTCAATCTGATTATTTGACTACTAGGTATCTAATCAAATCATATCATATATGAGAAAATTTAGATCAAATCTAAATCATATCATATCTGATTTCAACATTAGATCATATCTAAATCAGATCAAAAATATCACATGCATCAAATAAAATCAGATTTTATTAGAGATCAGCACAAATTAGGACAACTTTTTTACTGTAAGGGATAAACCCTACAGCAGGACAACTTTATTTCAGTTTGTGTGATCAACCAATGATTAAATTCAGATCTAAGATATCACATACCAGATCTAAATAAAATTAAATTTCAGATTTAATATGCACATATAATATGTCATAATGAACCTAGACTTTGATACCACTGAAGAAAATCATAGGCGATTTCATGCATATATTTCAAAATTTTTTGAAACAAATTGCAGCGGAAAGCAACTAGATTAATCGTATTAATCAAACATGCATATGATCTAATCATTAAATCAACCTACTCTAGAATCTATGACATGATATATGGTATATAAAATCTGAACATAAAACAGCATGCATGTATGTAAGGAATAGATCACATCTATTCGATAGTAGATCAAATCTACTACCTTACAGAGTTCATAACTCCATATCTGAGCACGGATCGACGATCGTCGCTGTTGAGAAATCATGGTAAAGGATTCATCCTCATCGCTCGCAGCCGCACAGGATGTCCGACCTCTACGAGACGTCTACTCGAAGCTCCGATCCGATCGGTCACCTCGAGGGTGCTAGCTCGCGCGAAGTCCGTGTCGAACGCTGATCCGATTCCTTCCTTCAAAACTCTTGAACATTTCCAAAGGTTGAAAAAGGACATTTAGGAGGAGAATGAGATAGAGGAGAAGATGGGAAGAAAAGACTATCTCTCTTCTCACTTTTCTCTCTTCCCGATACCCTAGACTAAAACCCTAGGGTTTCCACACCAAAAGACCTACGCCCCATAAGTGCCCACACCCAATTTTCTTCGGAGAAAACTTTCTCTTGGTGAAAACATTTTCAGAGCTCTCTCTCACGCACGCCAAAAAGAAAACCTCTTTTATTTTTGGCATCCGTAAGTGGTGAGGGTGGGATAAAGATAAAGTAGTTTGATTCAAATTAAATTCAAAATTCGAGTTGAATTTAAAATCAAAACAAAACCAATCTTCATGCCCACACTCAGAAAATGATTTCACGATGAAAATCAGAAGGTTTGTCGCACAAAAAAATCCTTCTTAAGGTGTTGGCGTCAATGGATAGTTAAGGATAAGAGATTAGTTCAAAATCAATTTTTAAACCTAACCAATCTCATCCAAACTTGTTTCAAACTTGAATTCAAACAAGTTTAAATTCAAACTTGAAACAAACCCATCCATGTCCATGAGAGTGGGCGATAATAACATACTATGGCGTGAGAAACCTTCATGCAAATCTGAATTTGTGTGAAGGATCAATGGTGTGGATAAGGGAGTGGCTTTAAGGAGAAGTCCAATCAATTTGGACTCTTTGGTTCTTTTACATTTGGTCCCAAACCTAATCTTATTTGGTTAGATCCAATTAAATAAATAAAAATCAATCCAATTAGGCTCTTAAATCCTTAATCAAATCTTAATTTAATTAGAAATTGATTGAACCAAAAAATCCTGATCAAATCAAGGACAATTCTCCCTTACGATTAGGTCATTTCATACCTAATCGGGTCAAACCTAATTGAATCAAATCAATTAGATTTGATCCAAACATCTTGCTCAATCAAATTAAGCTAATCAGCAATATAATTACTAATTTATTCTCCATTAATTCACTAACGCTTAGCGAATTATTTCATCGTAACTTTTGCTTAAGATTAATCATCAATCGAATTGACGATTACATCTTGAACGATTCTTAATCGTTGATCAGCCACATGATCAGTCAGAAATTTTTTTGAGTGTGACCCCATAGGTTCAAACCTAAGTCGATAGCACAGAAATAAATTCCTGAACTAATCGATGTAAGCATATAGCAATGAGACCCAACATCCGGATAAGTCGAATGATTGCAAAGCAACATTCAAGAATCTGCTGGTGTATGGTTACCGTATAATTCATCCCTTTGACTCCAATGCTCAAGATGACCTAGAGTTTAACTGTCAATCCTAAAATAGTCATCCACATTGTATTTCAATCTTTCAAATCCATCACATGGATTATCCGGACCCAGATTTTACCAAATTGAAATATAGTAATGCATTAACTCCTTATTCGGAGGGATCAATCCCTTCTTGACTCACACACCGACTTAACAAGTACCTGACTATGTCCAGAAACTTTTCAGTCACTGAATTAGAAATTCAAATAATCCGACACCAAAGCACAGTAAGTTGTTTGCAAGTCACCGTAGTGATCTCAGATCAAAGGGACACTTATACCCATACCCTTCACGAGCTACTTTGACAACAAAGTACTCCGCAGTTGGTCACATTCAATGAGATTACTCTTACATCTCACTTGCATGCCATACCAGTGTCTCTACACCACTTGGTTATGAGGACAACCAATGCATATGTCATACAACGACCTATACTTGATAATCGCTATCGTCCTAGTAATAGCATATCGTTTGATCGTGAACAAGTTTAAAGACTATGCGATAAATCCTTCTTTATCAATCAAATTAGTCCTAAGGACTTCATCACAACATAGGAGTTCATTAAGATGTAACCTTGTGATGAAAAAGACCAAATAATTTTTATTAATGATCAATTTATATATATTTATAATTAGCACAATCGTCAAACGATTGGCTTTAGGACACAATTCCCAACATAGTGTACCTAAGAGATAAATGATCAAAATATAAGATAAATTCCTGAGGTAGAAAATAATACCGCCAAAATCTAAGAGCCTAAACAATAGCATAAAACTCTTTACCATATGTAGAATACTTCTGCTTAGCATCATTGAGTTTCTCGCTAAAGTAGGCTACGGGATGACCCTCCTGACTAAGGACCCCCCCAATTCCAATGCCAGACGCATTGCAGGCAACCTCAAAAACTTTTCCAAAATCAGGATGGACCAACACAGGTGCCTTAGACATCCTAAGCTTAATATCGTTAAAAGCTTTTGCAGCGGCAGTAGACCAACGAAATTCTCTTTCTTCGTACAATTCGTAATGGGAGCCATGACGATGCTAAATCCCCTAATAAAGCATCTATAAAAAGAGGCAAGACCATGAAAACTATGAACCTTCGAAAGAGATTTTGATTCAGGCCACTCCCTAATGGCTTTCACTTTTTGAGAATCGACCATGATATACCCTGGGAAGATACAACATACCCTAAGAACAACACCCGATCCTGAAGGAAGGAACACTTTTTAAGATTTATAACTTGGTAGACCTAAGGGTGACAAAAACCTCCCTAAGGTGAACTAAGTGCTCTTCCCTAGACTTGCTATAAACTAGAATATCATCAAAGTAGATGACTAAGAATTTTCTTATGAAGGGTCTCAACAACTCTATCATAAATCTCATAAATGTACTGGGAGAATTGGATAACCCAAATGGCATGACTAGCCATTCATAAAGGCCATCCTGTGTCTTAAAGGCTGTCTTTGTTGGGCCTTATGTGGTGCTCCCAAAGCTCAAGAGACCAAGGCTAAGGCCAAGATCCAAAGTCCATAGGTGGTCATGGGGTTTCTCGAACTAGTTTGAGCCCTAGGACGAAAGGCTGTCAGCCTTTCGGATCTTGAGATTCAGAAATTTTGAACCTTGAGGGGCTAACTTATATTTGGGCTAGGATTAAGTCCAAGATTATGAGATTGGGTCAAGTCATGGGCGTACAAGGGCTTGAGTGAGCGCAATCTTGTATTGAGTTAGCCAGAGAAGTTTTTGGATTGGGTCACATTGACCCTGTATATAAACATACATTGTATCTGACTTGATGAATCGAAAGGAATACAAAATCATTTTCTCCTAACTTTCTCTCTCTTCCTTCTCTCTCTCTCTGGTCCTCTCCACATCCTAAAGCAAGAAACCTAGGGTTTCTTGGCCGCCACCCCAAAAAAAAAAAAAGGAGGCGCTAGAAACCAACGCCCCCCTGTTTGTGCGCCCCCCTCTTGGCCACCCAAGAAGAATTCCAGATCCCATCCTTTGTTTTTTGGAGGCTTCATCAAGAGTACTTCCAGGTCCCAAAAGGTGGATTTCAGATCTGATAGAGAAGAGGTTCAAATCGCAGAAAGAAATCCTGCCGACAGGATTTACAAGACTGCTGAAATCTTGAAGGCTGTTTTTATTTTGCTTAGTTGCTGGCCTTCAAAGACCTCCACGATCTGATCCTTGCTATTTTCTGACATCCACAACTTGGGAAAGCTGCACCAACAATTGGTATCAGAGCACAGGTTGTGTGGAGAAAGAAGACTCCAAAAGTTGAAGATCTTCAAAGGCTGAAATTTCAGCAAGGACCCTGTCAAGGTATTCCTCAAATCCCTTGGAGTTTTTTATGTTTTTGGTTTGGATCCAGCCATGGGAAGTAACATGAAAGTTGATTTTGAGAAGTTTGATGGAAAAAAAACTTTTTCATATAAAAAGTTCGGATAGAAGATCTTTTGGTTCAAGCAGATCTGGATCAGGCATTGGAGGAGAAGTCTGAAGGGATGACAGATCGTCAATGGATGTCCTTGAAGAAGAAGGCTTGTTCTATGATTAGAGGATGTTTGGTGAATACGGCACTCTATTCGATGTTAGAGGAGAGGACCCCGAAAGTTTGTGGTCGAAGTTGCACACCATGTATATAGAAAAAAAATGTGCAACAAGTTGATATTGAAGAAGAACTATATAGCCTTCGGATACAGGAAGGTGGAGATGTCTTGGGTCACATCCAGAAATTCGACCAAATGTGCAATGATTTGCTGAACATCGAGGTGAAGATGGAGGAAGATAAGTCATTGCTACTGCTATGCTCGCTACCCCCTTCCTATGATCCATTGGTGACGATGCTGCTCTACAGCAAGGAGATCTTGGAGTATGAAGACATGATCTCGATGTTGCGGTCCAATGAACAGCGAGAGAAGTTGACCAAAGAAGGTGCTCTCCAGGAGGCTTGGCTGTGGGGGAGAAATTTAGAAGAGGAAGAAAAAGAGGCAAGTCAAAGGGACGGTCAGAGTCTCGAAAGAGCAGGAGCAAGAAGAAAGTCAGGTGCTACAAGTGCAACGAGATCGGGCATTCAAACGAGATTGCCCACGTGGAAGAATAAGAAGGGAGATAAGAGAGGATCTGATGCACTGAGTACGGTGGCTGATAGTGAGGTGGAGGATGACCTCTTGGTAGTATCAGATGGTCACAGACAAAACACAGATGTATGGACCCTGGATTTAGCCTATTTGCATCACTACACCCCAAACCGATCTTGGTTCGCTACATACACCAGGATGGATGAAGGGAGCGTGACGCTTGGAGATGATCACCCATATCGAGTTACTGGTATTGGGAGCATTCAGGTGAGGATGTTTGATGGGATGGAGTGGACTCTCACTAATGTAAAGTACGTCCCAGATCTGAAAAAGAATCTCATGTCACTTGGTTACCTAGAGCGAAACGGCTACAGCTTCAGCAATCGTGCTAGGAGTGGGGTGTTGAACATCTCAAATGGAGCCATGGTAGTGATGAAAGGTAGGAGGATGGAGAACAACCTCTACAGAATAGAAGGATCTGTGGTGACTAGGGAATCTGATGCAGCAGCAGCAGCGCAGGATCAACAGGGATTCACTGGTTGTGGCACTACCACCTAGGCCACATGGGAGATCGTGGGATGAAGGAGCTGAGCAAGCATAGTCTGATTCCATATCTGGATGAGGTATTTCAGAGATATGTGAGCCATACCAGATGGAAAAACAGAGGAGAGTGCAGTTTGCCAGCAGTTCAGCCCGCAGTGCAGCCCCATTGGAACTAGTTCACACTAATGTGTGGGGACCTGCCTCGATTTCAGTCAGAAATGGGGTAAGATACTTCTTAACCTTTATAGATGATTTCTCAAGGAAGGTATGGGTCTACTTCATGAACGAGAAATCAGAAGTCTTCACCAAATTTAAGGTATGAAAAGCTCAGATAGAGAAGACAGGTCGGAGCTTGAAGTGTCTGCGGTCCAACAATGGTGGGGAGTATACCAGCAAGGAGTTTCAAATTTTTTATAAGGAGTGTGGCATCAAAAAGCACTTCTCGTGAGAGGGACTCCTCAGCAAAATAGGATGGCCGAGAGAATAAATAGAATCCTTATGGAAAAGGCATGGTGCATGAGGCTGCAGGCAGGGCTTCTTAAGGTGTTCTGGGTTGATACAGTGAATGCAGCCTGTTATTTAATGAATCGATCACCTCACACTAAGTTAGATGATGGTATTCCAGAGGAAAATGGTCTGGAAGGAAGATTGGGCTGAGCCATCTAAGGGTGTTTGGATGCACGGCATGTGTGCACATTGGTGCTAGTGAGCAGAGCAAATTGGACGCCAGATCACAGAAGATGGTGTTCTTGGGATATCCACGAGGAGTTAAGAGATATCGGCTATGGGATCCCTTGAAGAAGGTTGTCATCAGTAGGGATATCACTTTTGATGAAAATTCAATTCTCCAAAGGCAAGATAGCATGGAGGAGCAGCAGGAGGTCCAGCAAGGCAGTGCTGGACAACTAACATCCGATTCTATTTTGCCACTTGCAGGTGCATCGGGAGGACTTGATATTCAGGTGGAGCACTCCCCAAAGGTGTCCCCACAGGTGGAGAGAGTTCGGATGGATGAAAGAAGCCAGGAGATCCGACAGGAGCAAATTGGACCTACGATAAATATCGGGATTACACTGCACAAGCCCAAAAGGAACGTCAGGCAACCAGAACGATATGACTTCGAAGAGACAGTGTCATATGCTCTGATGACAGCGAATAGGGACCCCTACACCTACGAAGAGGCTATGGAGAGTCAGGATAGAGAGAGGTGGGTCCAAGCAATATCCGAGGAGATGCAGTCTCTCCACAAGAACGAGATGTGGCGATTGGTGCAGTTGCCGCAACGGAAGAAACCCATTGGTTGCAAATGGATTTACCAACGCAAGGAGGGGCCTTCAGAGCAGGGAGGTATTAGATACAAGGCGAGGTTAGTGGCTAAGGGATACTCCCAGAAAGAAGGCATCGACTTCAACGAAATTTTCTCTCCGTCGCCAGGCATACTTCCATCAGGGTGCTACGGAGCATCGTTGCAGCTCAAAACTTGAAGCTGGAACAGATGGATGTCAAGACGGCATTCCTCCATGGACATCTGGAGGAGAGCATCTATATGGAGCAGCCACCTGAGTTTCGAGAGCCAGGAGCAGAAAGGAAAGTCTGTTTATTGCAGAAATCGCTATACAGATTGAAGCAGTCGCCGAGGCAATAGTACAAGCGATTTGATTCTTATGTGAGGAGCATCGGGCTTTCTAGGTGCGAATATGACTCTTGTGTTTATATTAAATCTTTGGAGGATGGGTCTAGGGTATTTCTACTCTTGTATGTGGATGATATGCTTATAGCATGTAAGAGTAAGAAAGTTGTGCAAAAATTGAAGGCAGCCTTGTCTCGAGAGTTTGAGATGAAGGATTTAGGGCCTGCGAGGAAGATCTTAGGCATGAAAATCTTCAGAGATCGAGCCAAAAAATGCTGCATTTATCTCAGAGAGATTACATCAGGAAGGTCTTAGAGAGGTTCGGGATGAATGATGCAAAACCGGCAAAGCTGCCACTCGTCAGGCACTTTAGACTCTCGAAGATAATGTCACCACAGACTAAGGTGAAGGCTCAGGAGATGGAGAGAGTGCCATATGCCTCTGGTGTAGGGAGTCTTATGTACGTCATGGTGTGTTGTAGACCAGATATCGCCCACGCAGTGAGCCAGATCAGCAAGTTCATGACGCAGTCTGACAGGAAGCACTGACGAGCACTGAAGGAGATCTTCAGGTACTTGGCGGGTACTGTTGGAGTTGGCATCTGTTACGGACAGCGAGGAGGTGCTGAGGGACTCTCCAACACATCCAAAGAGGCTCGAAGGCTGATAGGAGGGTTCGTGGATGCGGATGTCGGTGGAGACGTGGACACCCAGCGGTCGACGATAGATTTTGTATTTAGCCTGTTTGGAGGTCCCGTTTCGTAGAGATCATGCTTGCAGCCCATCACGATCTTATCCACAACTAAGACGGAGTACATTGGTGTTACGGAGGCAGCGAAGGAGGCCCTATGGTTAAAGAGCTTGGCGTTGGAGATGGACCTCGCATAGGAGGCAATCAGAGTGCACTGCGACAGTCAGAGTGCACTGTTACTTGCACAGAACTCTGTCTACCATGTTAGGATGAAGTACATCGATATCAGGTATCATCGGATCAGAGCTTGTGGAAAAAGGCAAGGTGGAGCTGGTGAAGGTCCACACCAAGGAGAATCCAGTGGATACACTGATGAAGGTACTTCCATGGGACAGCTTTCGAAAATATGTGACACTGATGTACTTGATGGACAGGACGGAGTTGGTTGAGACCTTGGGGCATCAAGGTGGAGATTGTTGGGCCTTATGTGGTGCTCCAAGGCTCAAGGGACCAAGACTAAGGCCAAGATCCAAAGTCCATAAGATGGTCATGGAATTTCTAGGGCTAGTTTGGACCCTAAGATGAAAAGCTGTCAGCCTTTTGGATCTTGAGGTTTAAGAATTTTGAGCCTTGAGGGGCTAACTTATATTTGGACTAGGATTGAGTCCAAGATTATGAGCTTGGGTCAAGTCATGGGTGTACATGGGTTTGGATAAGCGCAATCTTGTATTGAGTTAGCCAGAAAATTTTTGGGTTAGGTCACATTGATCCTGTATATAAACATACATTGATCTGACTTGATGAATCGAAAGAAATACAAAATCATTTTCTCTCTAACTTTCTCTCTCTTCCTTCCTCTCTCTGATCCTCTCCACGTCCTAGAAGTAAGAAACCTAGGGTTCTTGGTCGCCACCCCAAAAAGGAAAGAAAGAAGGCGCAAGAAACCAGCACCCCCTTTGTGCATGCCCCCTGTTTGTGCACCCCCTCTTGGCCGCTCAAGAGGAGTTTCAGGTCCCATCTTTTATTTTTTGGAGGTTTCATCAAGAGTACTTCCAGATCCCAAAAGATGGGTTTCAAATCTGATGGAGAAGGGGTTCAAATCGCAGAAAAAAATCCTGTCGATAGAATTTACAAGGCTGCTGAAATCCTGAAGGCTATTTTTATTTTGCTTGGTTGCTGGCCTTCAAAGACCTCCACGATCTGATCCTTGCTGTTTCCTGACGTCCACAACCTGAAAAAGCTGTACCAACAGTCTTCCATTCATCTTTAGATTGAATTCTAATATGGTGATACCCACTTCGTAAGTCAAATTTGGAATAGACTATAGAACCGGCTAGGTGATCAAGCATGTCCTCAAGCCTAAGAATAGGGAATCTACACTTAACAGTGATCCTATTGATAGCTCTACCATCCACACACATCCTCCACGTACCATCTTTCTTAGGGGTCAAGAGGGCTGACACCGCATAAGGGCTTAGACTAGGTCGTACGTGCCCTTTCTGCAACAAACCTTCTACTTGTTTTCTCATTTCCTCATGCTCCTTGGGGTTCAACCTATAGTGTGGAAGATTAGGCATCTGTAATCCTAGGACTAAATCAATGACATGTTGAATGTCATGCATGGGAGGTAGGCCATCGAGTATGTCTTCAGGGGTCACATCCTAAAACTCCTCTTTTAATTTCTCAATTTTAAGAGGTGGGTTATCTTGGGAGTCTGAGGTTAAGTGAATCTTACTTCTGAGAAGGATAGCTAACACTACCCCGAATTGTCCACTTTCTTTTTCAAACTACTTATGAGTCAAAATATGACAATTTTTCTGATCAGGAGTTTGGAGAAAGTTCTTATCCCCTTTGGCAGGTTGGGGCATGCTAGGCTTAGCAGGTTTTAATCTGATTTTCTGGCCATTATGAGTAAAGACATAGGTATTCTCCCTACCAAAATTATGAGCATCCACATCATAAATCCAAGGTTGACATAGTAAGACACTAGCAATCTCTATGGATAACACATCACACATAATCTCGGCAGAATAACCTTCCATCTGAATTGGCACTAGGCAACACTCATTAACAGAAAGTGAGATTTTGTCTACCCAAGCAACCCTATAAGAATGAGGATAAGGTTGAGGTTGCAGCTTCAACCTACTAATGGCCGATTTAAAGATGACATTCATAGAGCTACCCCCATCTATGACAAGCTTACAGACCTTACCCCCACATTGGGTTTAGGTATGAAAGATGCTGGTGCATTTCCATGCCTCAGTCTGCAGGGGTGGCAATAATACATCTCATGACATTAGCACACCCTTCTAAATTCTCACAATCCCCTTCATACTCTTTCTCCGAAGTAGCTAGCTCTAAAGGATTAAAATCTTCTATGGGATCGTCAGTTAAGGTTTCCTCGCATTCAATTCCCATAGTCAATGTACGATGTGGACATCGAGTAGCTATATGGCCTTTATTATGACAATAATGACACTGTTTGAAAAATTGGCTGACTAAGATGGTGTCGGGACATAGTCTCGGGTCTTAGTGGTCGTGGGCTGCTGATTATCAACTATGCTCCTTTGTGAAGGCACCGACGAGGAAACACCTTTCGTGCAGCTAGCAGGGGTAAACCTAAATTGTCCAAACTCATTGGAGAAAGAAACTTCTCTTCTATGGGGAACAGTTTTAGAAAACTTCTCAATCTCTAAGGCTTTATGGTAAGCATCTCCTATAGAATCAGGAGAATACAAGAAAACTTCTCTCTTCAAATTGGCTCATAAGCCAGTAATAAACTTAGATACCAGTTTCCATGACTCTTCAGAAATATCACACCTTAATTGTAAGTCCTCAAAGCGAGCCATGTAGTTAGTGACACTAGTAGTTCTTTGTCTAAGAGTGTATCATTAGTCCAATAACTAACTCCTATAATAAGTAGGAACATACTTCTCATGAAGCTTAAACTTCATTTCCTCCCAAAAGACTATAGGTGGACGTCCTAATCTTTTAGATCCCTCTAGATTGTCTGCCAATGCCGCTGGCAAACCACAAGCTTCACCTTCGCAAAACAAATATAAGATGTATCTGACATGTGATACCACTCAAAATAAGCTTCCAAATCTTGTAACCAATCATAGAACGCATCTGGATCTAACCACCCATCATAGGAGGCAACATCAACCCTAATCCCTTTAGGTGTTTCCTCAAACTCCTCGTACCTAGGCGATGCGGCCTAAATGGTTGACCTCGGGGCCTAAACTGTCTAGGATCTCGTGTATACCTAGCAGGTCGCTCACGATATCTAAATGGAGAAATAGAGGATTCTACTTCTCTCGTAATCATCCTTATAATAATCATCATTCCTAGCTTCTGCTATATGATCTGGAGAATCCTACGAGTGTGGGGCCCTAAAGATTGTTTATGGGATGGTGGGTAATTGGAGGGACTGTCATGTAGGTAGGAGTTGCATGAAAGGACTGACTAGTCTACAAGACATGGCTCAGACCGTATGTAGACTTAAGAGTCTGGGAAAAAGGCTGATGAATAGGTTGACTACTAATATGATCATCTTTTAGAGATTGTTTACCCAATTTGGACTCTCTTAGGACAGTTGGCATTCGATCTGCTGACCAATGAGATTAGCCATGTCCATGCGTCATTAACTCGAGTATTACGAAGCTCAACAAGCTCAGTTTGACGTCGGTCTAATGACTGGCATACTTGGTTTAAGGTCTCTTGAAATGCAGTTTGGATATTCTTAACTGATTCAAGCTTTTTTTCCATAGTAGCATGTGCATCTTTCAAATTGTCAACGGTCATAGTAGCAAGAAAAGACAAGGACAACGTAATATTAGGCTAAAATGCTACAATCATCGAGAAAATTAACTACAATGCTCACAATGAGAATGCAAAGTCAGATGCGGTGCCGATGTATTTAGTACATGCAATATCAAAGAGATGATGTGAATGACTGTGCTACTGAAGGTAAATGTGAACAAAAGTGGTTAGGACAGTATGAAAAGAAGGGACCTAAGCAATTATAGAAGCTACCCACAATTTGACGAAGTCACAAAGTTCAATGAAGGAGCTGTTCCTTATGCGAGACGAGATCAATTACCTCAAAGTAATTTGCACAGCATGCAGAAAACGATCTGACAGGGCTCTGATACCAATTTGATGCAGCACCAAGAAGAATCAAGATGGCAAATAGAAATGACAGTATGAAAAGAAGGGACATAAGCAATTATAGAAGCTACCCACAATTTGACGAAGTCACAAAGTTCAATGAAGGAGCTGTTCCTTATGCGAGATGAGATCAATTACCTCAAAGTAATTTGCACAGCACGCAGAAAGCGATCTGACAGGACTCTAATACCAATTTGATGCACACCAAGAAGAATCAAGATGGCAAATAGAAATAAAAATAAAATGAAAGAAGAATAAAGAAATCAAGAGGAAGAAAAACAGCCCCATTTAGAGTTTTCAAGTTGTCATTCCAAGTTTTTCCTTCAATACAATAGAAGTCTTTAAATAGACCCTCAAATAAAATAGAAATGAAATCACATCTTAATAAAAGTGAAAATCATCTCTCGATATGAAAACAAGATAAAATCTCTCAAACAAGATGGAAATAAGATAAGATCTCTCTAAGATGGAAACAAGATTTTCTCTCGATATGAAAACGAGATAAAATCTCTCAAATAAAATAGAAACGAGATAAAATCTCTCCAAAATGGAAACAAGATTTTCTTTCAATATAGAAACGGGATAAAATCTCTTAAATATTCAAAATCCTACAATTCCTAAGATGGACAAGATAAAATCTCTCTAAAATAGAAACAAATTTTCTCTCAATATAGAAATGAGATAAAATCTCTCAAATATTCAAAATTCTACAACTCTTAAATTATGATGCCTCCACCTAAAATAAGTGCGGAATGCTTGATCCTCATCATTAGTACAACTTACAGTTGCAAGATTAAGTTAATCCCTCAAGAGTAAATTCTGATGCATCCAACTCAATATCAACTTCAACTTCTGAACCCTTACCACACCCACTCGTTTTATTACTATGAACTCCTACAAATGCCGGTTGCTTTTATAAGGACTTGTTGGCTTTGAATTACTCCTCTTTCTTCATCATATTGCTTTTGGAAATGATAGTTTGCTCTCATAAACACCAAACTTGCAATCTTTTGAGCTCCAATGAGTTAACTTCAAAAGCATTCAAATTTCCCTTGCAATGGAGGACCTACAAAGTTGAGCTACTTGAATAGCCAGTCTCTCAATATATGAACTGAACACCTCAGTTATCCAAATAAAGTCTTAAAAACAAGAGACAAAATGCATCGACACATTGTTTTGGTTAAAACACCAACCAAATATGCATGAGTTATATATGATAATTATAAATTAACAAACAAGTTACTTAATTACATATGTTAAGGGAACCGAGCACTCTTAACTCCAAAAATGATGTTGTTAACACTAAAAGCTTTTCCACAATTTATAGTATTCCTTCAGGAGTAGGCATCATTTTTCGGATTATTTTTTCTAACCCTTCATTGACTTGAGTATCCAATTTCACATACATCATGAAAATAAATGGTGCTAAGATAAGTTTCCACCTCAGATAAATAAAAGTGCAAATATTTGTTCAATTTACTATCAAAATTTTCCACAATGGCAAATATTTATAGTTTCTTCCTTGAAAGTCTCTTTTATTGCTTTCTTATTTATCACTTCAAGTAGAGGCTCCATTATTTTCCCATACTCCGAGAAATATCCCCTCAACTTATGCATTGCTTATCTAGCCTTTTGCACTTTGTTTTGAGGTGAGTCTCTTCACTATGGTAACACACTTGTATACTACAGTTGTTGCTTCTTTATCATTATAGATTGAAGGCACCAAAAGTGTGTAGCAAATCTCATCGCACCATGTCTTTTCATGTTGTACCTCCCCAAACCACCTAGTTGGGGTGTACCACACCATATCAGGTTGAAACCAATACAAAAACACTATTCGAGTCAGTACAGGCCCATACCAATCTATACCGAGGTGTACCGAGATGTATCAAGGTGTGTACCAATCTATATCGACTTGTACTGCCTAGTTTCAAGTGCTATCAAGATAAAAAGTGAGAAAGATGGCTCAAGAGCTATCTCAATGCAGGAAGAGTAGCAAACCGCAAAAGACATTTTTGATTTTTACTTTTTGCCTCATTCACCTTGCTAGTCCATGTATTGCATCTTGCATGATCAAATATTTTTGGATGTATTTTGAGATTAAAACATTTTTGGACATCATCTTAGTAAACTGAAATGTCATCTTGGTAACTCCACCAAAAATTTCAAGATAAAATTTATGGTTGATCTCCTTAACGATATATTCCCATCACACTTCTCTTTCCCTTGGAACTTTCCAATACAAAATTATGAAACAACAATAATAAAACAAAGTAGAAATATGAGAAAAAAAATGAGGGAAACTTTTTTTCCTTTAAAGAAATGCTATATTTATTCATCGAGTTTAGCAAAAGAGACAATAACATCACTACTCTTGCAATTAACAAGTCAATAAGAACAATGACAACATCAAGAAAAGTGCTACCATATGCTAAATTTTGCCTCCAAAAAATTGAAAGTAAATATTGTCAAAATACTCATATCAAGTAAGTAAAAGAATACAAACAAGTCATCCCCCAAAACATATTGTGAAATAGAGTGCCTATTAATCCATAGTTTCTTAAAAAGCACAAGTACAAGCATTAAAAGTAACTCAATTAAGCTCAATCCACGACAATAAAAAAAAAAAAAAGAGAACAAACTGGAGTTAAAAACTATGACATTGCATAGTCAAAATCCATGTTAGAAACTTAAACAACAAAGCCACAAAAATCAGGCCTAAGTTTTATCAAACTTGTAAGTTTGGTTCTTTAATACATGAACAACAAACAATTGTGAGGAGCCCTCTTGACACATTCCATGAAAAATTATTATGGTTCCACTAAAAGATTAAACTAATAATAGCAACTTTATGCCTCTAGGATTGTTATTTTGCCGCATTCAAATCTGATCTGGAAAAGAGATTCAAAGAAAACAACATGGAAGTTTGGATTCAGGAAACAGATCAAGGTTTTCAAGCTTAACAAAGCAAGGCAAAAGCTGTTTTGTGTCAGTTGTTCAAAAAGCAGAGGGGATTGCCATAAGTCTACTATAAGAATGTCCTAGCACCAAACTGCCTTGCTGTTGAGGTTAAACATGGAATTGAAAGATTTCATGTTCTCTTGCTCCAGCCATGATGGTTCACAATTGTCTCCAATCTGACCACCGAATCATTGAAGAAATTGGTACAAGGGATTCTAGGTAGTAAAAAGGAAAAAGGATTCCTTCAAGGAATGAAGGAGAGGGACAAACAAGACATGGTGGTTTCATCACTAGTTCTTTAAGAAGTTCCTTGGGTTTTGTGGGGCATCAAGGCATGCAGCCTGATTACACTTATTCTGTCTTCACGTTTCCCCATTACGCCCACTTGTCCACAACCCCTGACTGGTTGATTACATGGTAACAGTATAACAGTATTAACCGCATAGAACCATTTTCAGTAAAAAATTTGGTACTATAATGCAGAAAATGATCTAAATGAAGCAATGAATTAAATCATTAAAAGAAAAGACCTGGTGTAAACAAAAAAAGAAGAGACCTAGGAAGGAAATAATAAGCCACAAGATTGTTTCAGTCTCCATCTTATCTTTAAAATAAGCCTGTTTTCGCAAAAAGACTGTTAGAGAAAGCAACGATAATGAAAATTATAATTGGTTGAGAAAGTACCTCGAGAAATGCTTTAACAAGAGAGACCAACGTCAGAAGCAGAATGCCATCTACAGAGAAAGATACCTGCACCATTGCCAGCATAAAGTAAAAAATGTTCATCAGTTAAGACGTATAACAGGAAACTGCAACACCCAATTCACTATATCTTTCCTTCATAAATTCAGCAAAACCAGTGAAGTAACATCTGAGTGCTGATTAAGAAACAACTAAAGTATGATTAATGGATGACACTATCCCCATGATCACATTGGTGAAAAGCTCAGTCGATACCAGAAGCAGCCATCACTCTGACATTTGGAAAGCTGAAGGAGTGGGAAGAAGAGATGAGGATGTAATCTTTAAAGTTATGAAAAAGATCAATCCTTCAAATGTACCAAGATCAATAAAAAAGAAAAAGAACAAAAAAAAAGAGAACGGAAAAAAACTATGTAAATAGGACCTGCTGCAGTAACATACAGCTAGATGGCCAGCAAGCTACCAAAAATTAAATCTCTTAAAACTATATGCCTGAAACTCAATGATTGAGCAATAGTTAATCACTCTAAAATCAGCTGCTTTCTTTCATACTCAAAGAACTGTCCATTCTCATCAACCAGATATCCAGCAGAAGGCCCAAAATCCCATGACCCTATCAAGTTGAGTTACCTTACGATCTTCCATCTCTTTGTCAACAGAATTGACAGAATAAACAACCAAGGGTTAAAATCTGAGTTCAGACCATCCATTTTGTTGATTAGATGACTGTATCTTAGTTCTCTCAAGCAACAGTCTATTGTAAATATTTGGTTGAATAGTTAGCTTACAGAGTAAAAAAGCCAATAAGACCCCTATAGTTTTTACCATGAATTTTGAGTTCAGTTTCGTTAAAAGGTGTAAACAAAGCTACATAAATTTTATAGAATATTAAATTGAAATTATACAGTGCGAGTGTCAAATAAAAATCAATATACATATGCATGAAATTTATAATGCTGGATCCATATAAATTATTAGGTTAATTTAAATTATGCTTGTTTGTGAAGAAACATGTCTCCAAAATAGTATAAGAAATATATACTAATGGTGAATCTAAAAACATACTTGAAATTTTTTGTGATGTTTGCTCATTCACAGCATAAGAATTGTATTCAATGCCAAAAGACAAAAAAAGAAATGACCATGAAATAATACACTTTAAAAGGTTACTTAAGGATAAGAAAATGTAACTAAAGTATGGACAAAAAGAAAGTTCATCAAATTGATCACATCACAAAATTTGTACCATGAGAATCAAAGAAATCTATAAAAAAAAAAAAAAATTAAATGAGCAATGCAACTAAAGAAAGAATTGCAGAAATTAAGGGATTGATATCTTAAATCAAACCCTACTAAGGAATAGAATAAGAAGCATACCAGCTGTGGTGAAATCACGGGAGGAAGGACTGCACGAGCAGCCTTTGTTGCCCGTCTCGAGACCCTGCGGAACAAGCTTTGAAGGAACTGGAACAGAAGATCCAACCCGCTTTCCTCATCCTCCTCTCCACTCTCTCCTTCCTCCACATCACTGTCCACACTGAACACTCCTTCTATATCTTCACCTTCTCCTTCTTCTCCTCGTCCTTCCCATGAAACTCCATTAATCTGGGAGCAGAGGAACCAGGAGTCAAATATCATCTCACTTTAGAATTCCAATACATGAAAGGGGAACAAATGAGGAGAGATGGAGACTGACAAAGACCTTAGAGCTTTTTATAGGCTTGTTGGGAAAGGGAGAAAGAGAGGAGCGGAGTGATGGATGGAAGTAATGGAGACTTGGAAGATGGGAAGAGGAAGAGATATGAGAGAAAGAAAGGAGGAGAAGCTGAGGAGAGCGAGCTGCTGCTGTTCCCACGAAACCGGGCACCAGGGCCATTTTTGAATGATAAACTGAAAAAAGAACCGAGTGACTGAGAATATGACTCCCTACTGAGTACCAGCAGCCAGAAGCACGGCAGGGATTTGTATTTTATCTCTTTGGATTGGGTTGCACAAATGAAGCTCATCCAGACGCGTCAGCCGCGCCCGGTGTGCGGTGTCGGTCCCAATAGATGTACACACGCTGGTATATTTTTTTTTTTTTTTTTTTGGTAAAGCACGCTAGTACTTTTTAAAAGGTTTCAATTAAGCACTTCGAGCTTCGACAAATTTTTATATAAAAAAATTAAGCACTCCAAGCTACTTAAGTGATCCAGTGTTAATCCTGTCGCCTAACATCATTAGAGGAGCTTCAGTAAAAGATTCAGATCGCCATCACGCGTCTTAAAAATCTTCAAAAATTCTGAAAATATCCTTACGCAGGGGAGAATGAAAAGCAGAATCTTATTGAATGAGCAATTCTTCATGCACCACACATGGTGCAAAATGATTGGATCAGCCGAGGGGTGAATCTCCATGCACATCAATCACCACATACGGTACAACTCGTTCTGTACCGTATTAAGATTTGGATCAAATCTAATTAAATTAGAATCAATTAGATTTGATCCGACTAGAGTATAAGATGATCTAATTGCTAATGATGTTCAATTTCTGATTTGATCGAAACTTAAATTCGATTAATTTCTAATTTGATTAGAATTTAATCAAGATAACTTGTTATCTAATTAGATTAGGTTCAATGGTCTACATGGGTCTAATCAAATTTAGTTTGGTTGAGAACCTAATTGGATAAAATTCAAGTTCAAATGAATTTGAACCAAAGCCCATGCGTCACTTTATCTCTGTGCCCTTTTTTTCTTCACGTGAGAAATATTTCGACATGAATGTTTCTCGTGCCCAGAAGAGGATTGACGCCCACTTTTTGATCCCCTTTGATCTTGAATGAGATTGGTTTAAAATTTAAGTTCAAAAAATTTGAATTTGAATGAAAACTTAGAGTCCAAACTTTATTGGACTCTTTTCAAAATTTCCGACCTCTCTTCCCATGCGAGAATCAATTTTTGCATGATGATTTCCCATGCCAATTTGATGTTTCTCGCCTCTCTTTTGTGCCCCTTTGGGATAGGATAGGATTAGTTAAGTTTTGAATTCAAATAGGTTTGAATTTAAACTAAACTATCTAGTGTTTATCCTATCCTATCTCATCTCCACGCCAACCATAAAATCTCTCAATTTTATGCAACAAAAGTTGAGAATTTCATCGTGGAAATTAGTTTCTGAGAAAGAGGAGGCATGAAACAAAGAGGGGGTGGGTCATTCTGTGCAACAGAAAGAAGAAAATTGTTTCCTCTTTGGGTGTAAGTTCTAGGATGGGGTTCTAGAGTTTCGGCTCTAGATTTTTGTGAGAAGAAAAATCAAGAGTGTCTTGCTCCATACCTCCTACACCACCACCTCCTCCTATTGTTCTATCCTTTGATCTGAAAAAGTTTGGATGATCCAAAGGAAGGAGCACATATCAGCTATCCAGTGCCTTTCGTACAAGCTAGCACTCCTGGAGAAGGATGATCTGATCAGAACTTCAAGCGGACATCCTGTAGAGACCGAATGTGCTATGTGGCTCCTCAGCATTAGAAAAAATCTATTACCATATCTATCAGCAGTGATGATCATCGATCCGTACTCTGATAAAGAATCTAATCTCAGTAGATAGGATCTACTCCTGATTAAAATGCTTATTTTAGATTCGATCTGCTTGCACGATTGATATGATCAATCGCACTTTAAATCAGATGTTGTATTTATTCATATCATATAATCCTTATTTGGTAGTTTCTAGATCAGATCTAGAGCATGCAAATAGATTAAAATGTTTAATCTATAGTCTTCCACTAAAATTTTTAAAAATGTATGCTTTGAACTGTCGATTTTTCCATCACATGGTATCAGAGCCACATTTCTTATGACATGTATATTATGCATATAATCTGATTTTAGTTGTTTAGATTAGATCTGAATAATTAATCTTAAATTTGAGTAGTAAAGTAGTCGAATTGGATAGATCACCATAGCCATTCGGTCATAGGAGAAAGTAAGGTTTCATGGTCCTCTCCTCTCATTCGATGGAATTCTCCTATGACGTGTAGGGGTGCTGTGCGATTAATTTTTATGAAGATGAACAATGAAAGGAGCTTAGAAGTTTTTTTTAGATCTGATATATTGTATGTTAGATCTGAAATTAATTTTCAGTTGATTGTATGATAATTTATAAAAATATTTTATAAAATTTAAAATTATTTTCAAATACCGAATCCCAACCCATGTCAACCCAAAACTTAATTGAGAATTAAGTGATTTAGATTTGAGAATCAAAGATCTAAGACCTAATTTTCATAAATTATGGATTTATGGGTTAGCTTGAGTCATGTCCGTTTAACTGGATTGGATCTAGGGCTAGAAATCATTGATAATGGACTATGTTAGTAATTGATCAAATCTAATTAATGATTAATTTTGATTGGATCAATTCTTCTCTTGATCAATTCTCAATAGTTGTAGTTGGTCAGAGTCCATGTCTTTGATTAGATCAAGATGGATCTCGATCATAGCTCCGTGATCGAACTCAAGCTATAAGTTGATCAAATTGAAACTGATTAATCAGTTGGTGTCTAAGGTAAGTATGATAGTCTTGATCAGTGTTCATTAATTGGGAGCTACTCATATAGATTAAGTCTATGGTGAGTTAATGGCATATCCCTCCCACCGATCTCACTTACCTAGCCAACGTGGTGAATCATATTTTGATCAGATCACTTAATGATTAAGGTTGACCCATGCTAGCTAAAAAATCAGTATGACTGATTTAGGTGCCCCTAGTTTGACTTGTCTATAGTCCTCTTTATGACTTAGTGAAGCAAGTGGGAGGATTTGTGACTAGTTAGCTAGACCCACTCATATCTAGTCTTCTTTGATCTGACTTGGTGAAGTCAGTGGGAGGATTATGATTAGCTGGTCAGTCTTTTCTCTTTTCTTAATAGATTTGACTAAATCCTCTAAAATTATTAGGTCCTTAAAAATAAAATAGTTATGGTAATAATTAGATCATAGGCTTCCATTATATTGGATGATAATGGTTTCAGTAGTTGAGATGATCATTGGAGGTGCCACACGCCTGGTGCTCATCTGGCTATCGAAATTATCACTCATAATATATTGATTTAGATATATCTTTCTAACAATGGTTAGATTGATCGAGCCACACTCAGGTCTGATCATTCATTTGTCAGATATACTGAATTCTGACATATTAATGGTTGGATCTAATCAGAACTTTCAATGGAGGTGCCACATGCCTGCTAAAGAGGTGCCTGAGGCAAAATTAACTGCTAGAAGTTGTTTGGTGAAATAATTAGTTAACAACCATCCATGGGTGCACAGGGGTTGGTCGAGCTACACTCAGGCCCATGTGCAGTCAGTGAGGATTCTAGTACCCACTAAAGAATTAGTGTAATTTCTTGAATTAGAGATAGAGGCTACCAATTCGAATAAAATAGTGAGAAAATTTTTAGACTAAAGTTCATGTCTTTAGGCCTAATCAATTCGTATACTAATTAAGCTTTGATTTTTCCTTTTTGCAGTTACGACCATCATTTTATTGCTCCGATTACTATTAGATAGTATAAATTAATGAGATCTAATTTCGATAGTTGGTATCGAAAACTCAAAATCATCCTGGAGCATGAATAGATCTCGTACATGCTGACAGATCCGACATCCGAGGAGCCAGCCTCAAATGTCCGTAGTACGGTTCGAGATACTAACTAGAAATGGTTCAACGATCGAACCACAATATGTTGCACAATACTGGTGGCTATGAATGATAAGTTCAATCGTAGATTTGAGAATGCTCAGTCACAGGACATGCTTCAAATATTGAATGAGTCCTTTAGCACATCCAATGACATTGAGAGGTACAAGATGAATTGTGCTATCTTCAACGTTCGAATGAAAGAAGGGGCATCAGTCATTAATCATGTACTGTACATGATTGAGATGATTGAGTACTTGAGCAAGCTTGATTTTTTTCTGCATGAGTAGCTGAGAAAAGATGCAATTTTGAACTCTCTATCAAAATCCTACCTCTTTTTTTTTACTCATTATAGAATGACAAAGCTTACAATCAACTACCATGATTTGCTGAGATTGCTGCAGAACTTTGAGAAAGATCATCAGCTCTATAAAGAGTCAACGAATGTGGTGGGAGGGTCTTCTGGGCATTGACCCTTTAAGAAAGGAAAGAAGAAGAAAAAGAAGGTGCAAAGTGCTAGAGCGTCCAAGCTCAGTCAGATCAAGAAATCTAAGTCTGATCAAAGTCAGATGGAATACTTCTATCGCAAGAAATAGGGGTACTGGAAGAGAAACTATCCTCAGTACATTGCCTCCCTAGATCCGAATAGGCCAAAAAAGAAGCAAACGATTGCTGGACAAAATAATTATATGATAATATCTTGTAATTTTTTTATTTATGATTCTACTATCTGGATATTAGATACCAAAAACTCTTTTAACATATGCAATTCATTGCAGAGTCTGCAGGTCAGTAGGAGATTTGAAGAAGGTGAAAGATTCCTTAATATTGGAGATGGAAGACCTATTCTAGTTCTAGCATTAGGGATTGTTAAGCTTGTATTCAAGTCCAATATAATTGTTCTTAGTAAATATCACTTTTGTCTTTTGTTTTTATTGAATATTATTTCTATAGATCTTTTGGCCATAAACGGTTACGAGATTTCAATAAATTTTTTTTTTTAATATCATTATGAATGGTGTTAGTGTGATGAATGGATAACTGAACAATAAAATTTACATATTGTCACAACCTGTTAGTGTAATGTACACGATCGGCAAATGTCCTAGAATTGATGATATCTCCGATGTCTACTTTTGGCACTATAGGTTAGGTCATATTAACAAGAACAGAATAAATAGGTTGACTCAAAAGAAAATTCTCGAAGTTAATGTTTGTGAATCACTTCCAATCTGTGAGTGCTATCTTCTTGAAAAAATGATCGTCACTTTTTACTGAAAAAAGTGAATAAGCCAGTGAAGTTCTAGGTCTAATACATACTAATGTATGTGGATCCATGAACATGAGTGCCAAAAGTGGGTATTACTACTTCATTACGTTTACAGATGACCTATCGAGGTATAGATACTCTATTTAATGATACATAAGTCTGAATCATTTGAAATATTCAAACGATTTCGTAATAAGGTAGAGAAACAAACTGAAAAGTATATTAAAACTTTTCGATTTGATCGAGGAGGAGAATATCTCTCCAGTGAATTTCTAACATACTTAGAAGAGAATGGGATTTTCTTACAGTGGACCTTTTCTAGAACACCACAGCATAATGATGTGTCAGAAAAAAAAAATCGAACCTTATTAGATATGGTTCGATCCATGATAGGCTTTACAAGTCTGTCGATCTCCTTTTGGGGATATACATTTGAGTCGGTTTGTTATATACTTAATAAAGTTTCAAGCAAGTCCGTAAGTAAAACATCATATGATTATGGATAAGGTATAAGTCAGTACTCTCTCACCTTATGATTTGGGGGTGTTCGGCTTATATCAAATATTTAAAAATGGATAAGTATAGACCTAGATCTAACAAGTATCCATTTATAGGATACCCAAAAGAGACTACGAGATATTGCTTCTATCTTGCTGATAAACAAAAGATGTAAGTCAGTAATAGGATAGTCTTTTTGAAAAACAAGTTCTTTGGAGAAGGAACTAATGCCTCTAAGGTTAAACTTGATAAAGTTCAATCCATAGAAGAATCAACACAATCTAATAAACCTGTAGAATCGGATTTGATTAGATCAAATCTAGAACCTGTTGTAGAGACATCTTTGAGGAGATCTGGTAGAATACCACGTCAGCCAGATAGATACTACAATTTTTTGATCTGAGACGGTGATCCTGTTGAACTCGATGAGAACAACGAGGATCTGATCATCTATATAGATGCAATGCAGAGGTCTGACTCCGATAAGTAGCTAGAAGCCATGAAGTCTGAAATAGAGTACATGAAGGTCAATGATGTATGGACATTAATTGACCTACCTGAAGAAATAAAACCCAGAGGGTGTAAGTGGATCTTCAAGAGGAAGAGAGGCACAGACGAAAAGGTGGAGACCTATAAAGCCCGTCTGATTGTCAAGGATTATCATCAGCATTATGGTATTGACGATGATGAGATATTTTCTCCTATTGCAATATTTAAATTCATTCGGATCATGCTTGTGATAGCAGCACACCTAGATTATGAAATCTGACAAATGGATATGAAAATAGTCTTCCTAAATGGAGAGCTGGAAGAAGAAGTGTATATGATACAATCTGAAGATTTCATATCCATAGATGAGTGTAAAGTGTGCAAGCTTCAAAGGTCTATTTATGGATTGAAGCAGGCATCTCGAAGTTGGAACATGCATTTTAATAAAGTGATCAGAATATATGGCTTCATTAAGAATGAAGAAGAAGCTGTATATACAGGTAGATTAATAATTCTGTGGTAGTATTTCTTATTTTGTATGTAGATGATATTCTCTTAATCAAAAATAATATCCCTGCATTACAAGGAATAAAAGTTTGACTGTGGTCACTGTTGGGTATAAAATCTCCCCCAACCGAAGTTCGTGTCAGGAGTGACCACTCAGGGATTCTACCGGCGTCCGACCTTCGACGGCATCTCTCTGACGGTCGAGCCTCCGCGACATTCCCAAGTTCTGCAGACGAATAGACCCCCACCAGCGTCGACCAAATTCTTCATGACGGACGGACTTCACCCAAGTCTCCACGACGATCGACCACTTTCTAGACTTTGTCCGGACTCCTACAGGAGCCTGACTTCATCCCCGACTCCGACTGTAGGTAAACTTCATCCAGACTCCTACGGGAGCCGGACTTCGTCCCCAACTTTGACTACAAGTAAACTTCGTCTGGGCTCCTACGGGAGCTAGACTTCATCCCCGACTTCAACTGCAGGAAGACTTCATCCGGGCTCCTACGGGAGCCGGACTTCATCCCCGACTTCAACTGCAGGAAGACTTCATCCGGACTCCTACGGGAGCCGGACTTCATCCCCGACTCCGACTACAGGAAGACTCTGTCCGGACTCCTACGGGAGCCGGACTTCATCCCCGACTCCGACTACAGGAAGACTCCATCCGGACTCCTACGGGAGCCAGACTTCATCCCCGACTCTGGCTATCGGAAGACTTCGTCCGGACTCCTACGGGAGCCGAACTTCGTCCCCAGCTTCAACTGCAGGAAGACTTCGTCCGGACTCCTACGGGAGCCGGACTTTGTCCCCAGCTCCAACTGAAGGAAGGCTTCGTCCGGACTCCCACGGGAGCCGGACTTCCACCCTGAACTCCTGTTGTAGGTAGACCTCATCTCGAACTCCTACAACGACCGGACCCCGAGCTTCTACCGCAAGTGACCCACTCCGAGTCTCCACTACAAACGATCTACAAGGGTCAAGATTCCTCGACAAATGATCCCCATCCGGGCTTCTATGGAGATCGGACCCCGACCGAACTCCTATAAGCAGGCAAATGTCATGCTCACGGAATCTAGCAGCTGAACCCCTCCGGCGGATGAACCTCTCCGGTGCCATCCGATGTCCATCACCGGTCGACCCTCTATCGAAGTCTGCGCGAAACCGGACTGCGTCTGCGAAAAGCCCCTGACCGAGCTCCTACGGCGAGTGGTCCTCGCCTGCAGCCTTGACGCCCAAGGCACCCAACAGGATTTGCAACATCCGAGCTCCTCTCAGATGGATAGCCACCTCTCTCCGCCAGGCACCTCAACCGAGCTTTGGCCGATAGGCCTGGACTCCCTGACAGGTCACAGTAACGGCCACGACTCTGCTCCACCCCCTGCGACGGATTCTGTGTGGCTCCACCACTCTCCGTAACAGGTTCCACACGGCAGGCCACAGTAACGGCCATGATTCTGCTCCACTTCCTGCAACGGATTCTGTGCGCTCCACCACTCTCTGGCGAGTCGCGACAACGGACGTCGCTCCACTTTCCGCAACAGACTCCACATGGCGAGCCATGGTGACAGCCACGACTCCACCCCATTACTCTTCATAATAAACTCATCCTGGCCCCGAGCGGCTCACTACTGGGCGGTTACAAACGTCGCTATCAATCCGTCGCTCCCTCCGTCTATAAAAAGGGGGGGACCCCAGATACGTTATTCTCTAAGCTCTAATTTCTATCCCAAAACTCTACTAAAATTTTTGTTCGAGCACTCCATTCTTGTTGAGGCAGAGAACTGACTTGAGCGTCGGAGGGTCTTGCTAGAGCAACTCCAACTCTGGTTTAGACTTCTTTTGCAGGTCCCAGCGGCGATCGCGACTCCCTCGACTCCAGCTTCTCCGACGCAGGTGGATTTTTGCACCAACAAGATTGGTGCTAGAGGAAGGGCTGTGTCTTCGCAGTACCCTTATTCTTAAAGAAGTGCTCAACGGGATCGCCTCCGGGTCATCTTCCCCGATATCTTCTTCTCCAGCTTTCGACCTGGCCTCCACCTGATGCCTCCCCGAAGGGCATCCTTCAGGCGATCAACGGCCCCCACGGCCAGGTCTCAGCGAGCTCCGCAAGCCCCGACCCCATCTCCGGTCTCCCAGATTCCTCCTCCTCCGACAATAGCAGTCGGCATGGAGCAGTCCGATGATCGACTTTCGACAGATTTCGCCAACACCCTCTCAGGAGAATCCCAACAGGGAATAACCGATGTGTTGGTCGGACCTCTTAAGCGATAAAGAATTGAGGAATCCATAACCTTTACTGAAGAAGATACTCGGAGAGTTCAATTTTCTCATAACGATGTAGTTGTAGTTTCTTTAAATATAGCTAATTACGATGTCTGCCGTATTCTTGTCGACAATGGAAGTTCGACCGATATTTTGTTCTACGATGTCTTCTCAAAAATGTCCATCTTTGACGGTCATTTGGGGTCGATTAGCTCCCCCTTGGTAGGGTTGACCAACGATGCTGTCCCGGTGGAGGGGGTAATAACTTTGACTGTGGCTGCGGGTCGATATCCAAGACAATCCAGGGCTTTGATGAATTTTCTGGTGGTGAAGGTGCCATCAGCCTACAACGCTATCCTCGACCGGCCTGGCCTCAATGCTCTTCGGGCCGTGGTGTCAACCTATCATTTGAAATTGAAATTTCCTACTAACCAGGGGGTCGGAGAAGTTAGGGGAGACCAGGCCCTGGCCAGACACTGCTACAACATAGCCTTGCAAAGAAGTGACCAATCTGACCCCTGTCCGGTTAATGGATGACGATCTCGCTGAGGAAAGGGGTGGCCCAATCGAAGACCTGGTTTCGATCCCTTTGAACGATGGGAATACGGAGCATGTAGTTAAGATCGGCTCTAACCTGGGGGAAGAGGTGCGGACGCAGCTCATTGATTTCCTACGAAAGAATGCGGATGTTTTCGCTTGGATCCCGACAGACATGCCAGGGATTGACGCAGAAGTCATGGAACACCGTCTGGCCGTCGATCCAAAGCATCGACCGACGAAGAAAAAAATCTGAGGTCATGCACCGGAGAGGCAAAAAGCGATAGTCGAAGAAGTGGACAAACTCCTAAAAGCCGAATTCATTAGAAAAGTCAATTATCCTGACTGGATTTTCAATGTCGTCCTAGTCAAAAAGGCAAACGACAAGTGGAGGATGTGTATAGACTTCAAAAAGCTGAATAAGGCCTGCCCGAAGGACAGCTACCCACTACCCAGAATTGATCAACTGGTGGATGCAACCTCGGGCCATGAGCTTCTCACCTTTATGGACGCATTCTCCGGCTATAATCAAATCAGGATGGCACCAGAAGATGAAGAAAAGACTGCTTTCATTACTAACCGTGGTCTTTACTGTTACAGGGTCATGCCTTTCGGCCTCAAAAATACAGGTGCGACCTATCAGCGGCTGGTGAACAAAATCTTCAAGGAACAAATAGGCCGCAACATGGAGGTCTATGTGGATGACATGCTCGTGAAAAGCAAATCCTCCATGAACCACGTTGTCGATCTTAAGGAGACCTTCGGCACCCTTCGAAAATATAAGATGAAGCTGAACCCGAGTAAGTGTGCTTTCGGAGTGACCTCGGGGAAGTTCCTGGGCTTCATGGTATCGGAGTGCGGGATTGAGGCCAATCCAGAGAAAATTCACACCATCCAGGAGATGGCCGCCCTGAAGTCGATAAAAGAGGTTCAGCGCCTTACGGGAAGGGTGGCAGCCCTGAATCGCTTCGTTGCGAGGTCGGCTGAACGGTGTTTACCCTTCTTTCAAACCCTCAAGTGGTCGAAGGACTTCTGTTGGATCACTGAGTGCCAACAGGCATTCGAAGAACTAAGGAGCTATCTCGGCTCACCTCCGCTGTTGGTGAAGCCCGAGCCTGGAGAGGAGCTTTTCTTGTACCTAGCGGTCTCCCCTATGGCTCTCGCAGCAGTTCTCATCAAGGAAGAAGCAAAGATTCAACGACCGATCTACTACATCAGTCGCACGTTGAGAGACGCCGAAACCAGGTATACTAAATTGGAGAAACTAATTTATGCCCTGTTGATTGCAGCCCGGAGGCTCCGACCCTACTTTCAAGGGCACACCGTAACATTGCTCACCGACCAGCCGATCAAGATGATTCTGCACTGGGTAGATGCCTCTGGGAGGATAGCGAAATGGGCGATCGAGCTCACAGAATTTGACATCAACTATCGACCTAGACCGACAGTGAAAGCCCTGATATTGGCAGATTTTATGGTGGAATGCACTATCTCGGAGGAAGCCAAACCTGAACAGGGTGGAATCGACGGCCCGGAGCTCCAACCGAACTCCTCCGAAGAAGAGGTAGACCCCCCTGATTGCTTTTGGACCCTCTACGTGGATGGATCCTCCAACATGTTGGGTGCAGGCGCGGGCCTGATCTTAATCAGTCCGGAGGGAATCGTCATGGAGTACGCTCTGCGCTTCGAATTCTCCACAACAAACAATGGAGCGGAATACGAAGCTTTGATTGCAGGATTGAGAATCGCCAAAGAATTGAGAGTACATCGACTCCAAGTTCACTGTGACTCCCAATTGGTGGTGGGACAAGTCAGCGGAAACTTAGAAGCATGGGAGGACAGCATGGCTAAGTATCTTGAAAAGGTAAAGGAGCTCGTCCCCGCCTTTAGCAGCTTCAACATCAGGCAGATTCTAAGAGTGAAAAATACCAGGGCCGATCTTCTCTCCAAGCTGGCTACGCTGGCTCCGGCTGAATTGCCCAAGGGTGTTCTCTTTGAAGTTCTGAAGTGCCCAAGTACGAAAGAATCGCAGCCCGTGATGGAAATTAACCATGAGTCCAGTTGGATCGACCCACTGGTGGCATATCTCAGGGACAGGGTTCTCCCTCATGATGCAAAAGAAGCTCGGAAGCTCAGAAATCAAGCCTCCCGATACATCCTTTATGAGGATAAGCTATACAAGAGATCATACTCTTTGCCCCTTTTAAAATATCTCCGACCTTCGGAAGCTGACTACGCCTTATGGGAGGTGCATGAGGGAATCTGCGGAAGCCATCTGGGGGCTAGATCCTTATCCCACAAGTTGCTCCGTCAAGGGTATTACTGGCCGACAATGTACCGTGACTCCATTGAATACGTCAGAAAGTGTGATCGATGTCAGAGGTACGCCAACATCCAGAGACAGCCCACCGTCGAGCTTACACCCTTGAGTGCCCCATGGTCGTTTGCGCAATGGGGAATGGATATCCTTGGACCCTTTGCCATGGCGTCGGGGCAGAGGAAGTTTCTCCTGGTAGCAATTGACTATTTCACCAAGTGGGTCGAAGCCGAACCGCTGGCGAAAATCATGGAAGCCAAAGTACAAGACTTCGTCTGGAAGTCAATCGTTTGCAGGTTCGGCCTGTCGAGAATCCTAATTACTGATAACGGGCGGCAATTTGCGGGAGCGAGATTCGCCAAATTTTGTGAAGACCTAAACATCTCCCACAACTTCACATCGGTAGCCCATCCTCAGGCGAACAGCGAAGCCGAAGTGACCAACAGAACTCTACTGCAAGGGATCAAGACAAGGCTCGAAAAGGCGAAGGAAACTTGGGCAGACGAACTTTATCATGTGTTGTGGGCATACCGAACTACCCAAAGACTGCCCACGGGGGAGACCCCCTTTGCTCTAGCCTTCGGCACGGAGGCTGTTATCCCAATTGAGCTCAAGCTCCCGTCGATACGAGTCGTGGCATTCAACGAACATCATAATTCGCAAGGTCTTAAAGCCAACCTCGACTTGCTGGAAGAAAAGTGGGAGGTAGCTCAAATTCGGATGGTAGCCTACAGACAGAAAGTCGCCCGCTATTACAATTCCCGGATTAAAAATAAAGTCTTTAGAGTAGGAGACCTAGTGCTTCGACGAGCCGCTGTCTCGCAACCTCAGGATCGAGGGAAGCTCGCCCCAAATTGGGAAGGCCCATACGAAGTCAAGGAAGTAGTCCGGCCCGAAACTTATTACCTCAAGGAGCTCGAAGGAGCAGACCTCCCGCGACCATGGAGCTCGAAAAATTTACGAATGTATTACCGATAACTTTATTTTAAATAAAAGTCTTATATCCACATGTCTTTTCTCTTGGCACGAGCCTATATTGACAGGACAATCGAAACAAACCGTGTCGGGAGCAGGAAGAGAACTTCATCTCGACACAGTCGAAGGTCCGGTTACATTCAGATCGGATGGGGGGAGAGGTCCTGCAACACCCATATGTACCCCCACAGCCATGTTAGGAACAGGAAGAGAACCTCGTCCTAACATGAGCAAAGTTGAAGGCCCGGTTACATTCAAACCGGATGGGAGGAGAGGCCCTGCAACGCCCATATGTGTCCCCACAGCCATGTTAGAAATAGGAGGAGAACCTCATCCTAACATGAGCAAAGTTGAAGGCCCGGTTACATTCAGATCGGATGGGGGGAGAGGCCCTGCAACGCCCATATGTGCCCCCACAGCCATGTTAGGAATAGGAGGAGAACCTCGTCCTAACATGAGCAAAATCGAAGGCCCAGTTACTCTTAGACCGGATGGGGGGAGAGGCCCTGCAACGCCCATTTGTGCCCCACAGCCATGTTAGGGACAGGAGGAGAACCTCACCCTAACCTGAGCAAAGTCGAAGGCCCGGTTACTCTCAGATCGGATGGGGGGAGAGGCCCTACAACGCCCATATGTGCCCCCACAGTCACGTTAGGGACAGGAGGAGAACCTTGCCCTAACCTGAGCAAAGTAGAAGGCCCGATCACACTTAGATCGGATGGGGGGAGAGGCCCTGCAACGCCCATATGTGCCCCCACAGCCCTGTTAGAGACAAGAGGAGGACCTCATCCTAACCAGAGCTAAAATCGATTACGTCAGAAATAGGAAAAGAATCTCGTCCTGACACCAATTAAGGTCTGGTCATTCAAGATCGGATGGGAAAAAAGGAAACCTTCCCAGCAACCCCTCCGCGCTCCCGCAACCCCACTAAGAGCAGGGGGAAAATCCTCACTCAAGAAATGAAAAAAAAAAGAAGAGAAAAAGGGAGGGGTTGAAAAGGAAAGCGACGAACTACATCAGCGACGACTGAAAAATAATTTACATTAAAGACACAGGGAACCTCATCTCGACGAGGATGGGGGTTCTCATCAAAATCCCCGATCTCCAAAAGAGCTCTCAAACACGGGCCAAGGATAAGACGGCTCCCTCAGGACGACGAGAAGCTTAGACCTCCGAGCTCGAACTCTGAAAGGAGGCATCAAACTTGAGTGGTCCCGGACAAACAGTGGCCACAGACAAAGAGACGGGTCAATGCGACGGTGATCGGGTACCTCCGAATGGTATCGATATCGAGCGAGGCAAAAGCTGAAGGAAGATCGGCAAACGACAATTCAACACGTGAGTAAAAGAGATAGCAAAAAATCTCCTTCTCGTGTTATTTACTAAATATGCATTACAGAGCCCTTAAGGCTGAAGAAGAAAAAGAAAGGGAAGGGGAATACAACAATAACAATAGCGAATGAAAGAAGCTCGACAGGCGACGATTTGACGAAAAGTGCGGACAAGGTAACAAAATCTCCTTCTCATTCTCGATTAACAAGATGTACGTTACAAGACCCGGAGGGCCAGAAAAAAAAAAAAACATTACTACAAGACTCGGAAAGAACTCATTAGGGACCACTTCAAGCTTTCGACTTCTCCTTCCAATTCTGTCCTTCTCAGCAGTATTTTCCAGTGCGTGTGATAAACCTCTCGACTCTTGCCCCCCGCCTCGTTTCGCTCCATCGCAGAAACCCCAACCCTAGGGAAAAAAGGAGGGATAAAATTCAAGGGGCAACGACGGCGACGACAGCAGCGACGATGACCTGCATCGGGAAGAACCGGAAGTACCTCGGAGGCCGCGATGATGCCGGAGGCATGCACCACCACCGCATGCTCCATGACAACCACCATCCTAGGTACTTCGGTAAGGTCGGCATGCGCTACTTCCACCGACCCCGCAACAAGTTCTACTGCCCCACCGACAGTGCCGATCGCTTCTGGTCCCTCGGCCCCGACGACGTCAAGAAATCCGCCACAGCTTGTGACGACAACTCTGCCCCCTTGACTGGTATCACCTCGTTCAACTATTCTAAAATTCTCGGGCGGAATGCGCTCACCGGTTGTTTCCGTTATTAAATCCCTGTTGTTGAAGGAACTCTCCCTCGAGCTCCCTTTGAGGTGATGGGAACCCTCAGTGACATTCGACAGTCAGAGAATTCGCAGGCCGTTGTTTTCCTCCTCCTACTCCTCTCAATCCGTGGTATCTTCTCGAGGTTGGCATCTGGGGCAGAAGCCCCGACGGGAGAACCCCTCGGAGATGCTCGGAGGACTGAAGGCGGCGGGGAGTCGACAGAGATGGCGAAGACTGGTGCGAAGAGCGCTCAGAGTCGAAAAGGACACCGATGGAGTGGCTAAACTCTCAGGCAGAAGAAAGGTGTCGACCCTCAGGCGAAGTGAAGCCCCTGGAGGGAAGGAGGGGGGCTTAAATAAGCGACGGGACCTGGCGCAGTTATGGTGGCGGATATCCCTAAGCCCGCCAGCGCCCGCCACGTGTCCCATTCACCGTGACGTAGGGCTAGCTGCCGGCGGGACCATTATGGCGTGGCGCTTAGGACTACACCCCGGTGGGGATTCCGAAAGAACTCTTCGGATCACCCTAATCGAAAAAAGACTCCAGCACATGCGCATTGAATGCCAAGATTTTCGAGGGCGGTCGTGTGCAGAATTCAAGAAAACAACCTCGATTATGAAAATTTTTCTGTACTTCCTTCATTTGAAACTCGAACTCGAAAGTAGGGGGACTGGTGTTGGGTATAAAATCCTCCCCAGCCGAAGTTCGTGTCAGGAGTGACTCCTCAGGGATTCTACCGGCGTCCGACCTTCGACGGCATCTCTCCGACGGTCGAGCCTCCACGACATTCCCAAGTTCTGCTGACGAATAGACCCCCACCAGCATCGACCAAATTCTTCACGACGGACGGACTTCACCCAAGTCTCCACGACGATCGACCACTTTCTAGACTTCGTTCGGACTCCTACGGGAGCCGGACTTCGTCCCCGACTCCGACTGCAGGTAAACTTCATCCGGACTCCTATGGGAGCCGGACTTCGTCCCCAACTCTGACTGTAGGTAAACTTCGTCCGGGCTCTTACGGGAGCCGGACTTCATCCCTGATTTCAACTGCAGGAAGACTTCATCCGGGCTCCTATGGGAGCCGGACTTCGTCCCCGACTTCAACTGCAGGAAGACTTCATCCAGACTCCTATGGGAGCCAGACTTCATCCCCGACTCTGACTACAGGAAGACTCTGTCCGGACTCCTACGGGAGCCGAACTTCATCTCCGACTCCGACTACAGGAAGACTCCGTCCGGACTCCTACGGGAGCCGGACTTCATCCCCGACTCTGGCTACCGGAAGACTTCGTCCGGACTCCTACGGGAGTCGGACTTCGTCCCCAGCTCCAACTACAGGAAGACTTCATCCGGACTCCTACGGGAGCTGGACTTTGTCCCCAGCTCCAACTGAAGGAAGGCTTTGTTCGGACTCCCACGGGAGCCGGACTTCCATCCTGAACTCCTGTTGCAGGTAGACCTCATCCCAAACTCCTACAAGGGCCAGACCCCGAGCTTCTACCGTAAGTGACCCACTCCGAGTCTCCACTACAAACAATCTACAAGGGTCAAGATTCCTCGACAAATGATCCCCATCCGAGCTTCTATGAAGATCGGACCCCGACCGAACTCCTATAAGCAGGCAAATGTCGTGCTCACAGAATCTAGCAGCTGAATCCCTCTGGTGGATGAACCTCTCTGATGCCATCTGACGTCCATCACCGATCGACCCTCTGCCGAAGTCTGCGCAAAATCGGACTGCGTCTGCGAAAAGCCCCTGACCGACCTCCTACGGCGAGTGGTCCTTGCCTGTAGCCTTGACACCCAAGGCACCCAACAAGATTTGTAACATCCGAGCTCCTCTCAGATGGATAGCCATCTCTCTCCACCAGGCACCTCAACTGAGCTTTGGCCGACAGGCCTGGACTCCCTGACAGGTCACAGTAACGGCCACGACTCTGCTCTACCCCCTGCGACGGATTCTGCGTGGCTCCACCACTCCCCCGTAACAGGTTCCATGCGGCAGGCTGCAGTAACGGCCACGATTCTGCTCTACTTCCTGTGACGGATTCTGTGCGGCTCTACCACTCTCTGGCCAGTCGCGACAACGGACGTCGCTCCACTTTTCACAACAGACTCCACGTGGCGAGCCATGGTGACAGCCACGACTCCACCCCATTACTCTTCATAATAAACTCGTCCTGACCCCGAGCAGCCCACTACTGGGCGGTTACAAACGTCGCTATCAATCCGTCGCTCTCTCCACCTATAAAAAGGGGGAGACCCCAGATACGTTATTCTCTAAGCTCTAATTTCTATCCCAAAACTCTGCTAAAATTTCCGTTCGAGCACTCCATTCTTGTTGAGGCAGAAAACTGACTTGAGCGTCGGAGGATCTTGCCGGAGCAACCCCAACTCCGGTTTAGACTTCTTTTGCAGGTCTCGACGGCGACCGCGACTCCCTCGACTCCAGCTTCTCCGACGCAGACGGATTTTTGCACCAACAGTCACAATTTTTTTGAAGAACTTAGGAGAAGCATCCTACATCCTTGAGATAAAGATCTATAGAGATAGATCTAAGAAGTTGCTTAGATTATCCTAATCCATGTATATTGATACTTTGCTGAAGTAGTTCAGTATGGACAATTTCAAGAAAGACTATCTTCTGATAGGTCATAAAATTTTATTTTAGAAAAAAGATTATCCGACAACTCCTCAAGAGAGAGTGTATGAGTAGAATTTCATATATTTTGATAATGGAATCCATTATATACGTCATAATATGTATGAGATCGAATGTGGCATACTCACTAGGGGTAGTAAGCAGATACCAGTCCGATCTAAGTGAGAACCCCTGAAAGATCATAAAGACCATCTTTAAGTATTTGAGAAATTCTAAGGATCAGTGGCTTGTCTATAGAGAATTTGACTTAAAACTTATGAGATTTACAGACTCTAATTTTTAGTCAAATCATGATGATAGCAAGAGTGTGTCGGGATACGTATATACCTTGAACGATGATGCAATCTACTGGAAAAGTTTCAAGCAGCACACCGTGGCCGACTCTACTTATGAGGTAGAATATATCGCAGCATCCGATGCTGCGAAAGAAGCTGTGTGGTTACAAAAGTTTATCGGTGAGCTCAGAGTGCCATCCTCTCTCGATGGCCCTATCTTGTTGTACTATGACAGTACTAACATCATTGCTCAAGTGAAGAAATCGAATTTACATCAGCGCACCAAGCACATTCTACACCGTGACTACCTAGTCTGGGAGATTATGGATTAAGATGATGTCGAGCTTTCGAAGATCGATAAAAAAGAGAACCTAACTGATCCATTTACTAAAGTCCTCGGTGTCAAAAAGTTTGAAGATTATAAATCAAAGATGGGTATACGATACTGTACTGATTGGCTTCAGTCCAAGTGAGAGTTGTTGAGAATTATGTTGCAAAATCAATCATCGGCCTGTTGACGGTTGAGCTCATTATTGTAGTTGTATATGAATTATTAAATAATAAATATTATTAATTTTTTTCATCACTTTGTATATTTTTTTTGAACTTCTATATTGTTATGAAGTTTTTAGGACTATTTCAATCAATATAGGAGGATATATTATTTATTCCTTAAACCTAGTTCATGATCAAATGATATGCTATTATTAGGACAATAGCTATATCAAGTGTAGGTTATTGTGTGCCATAGACATTAGTTGTCCTCTTAACCAAAGAGTGTGAAGATACTGACATGGCATGCAAGTAAGACGTAGATATACATCTCACAAAATATGACCAACTGCGAAGCACTCTACTATCAAGAGTAGCTCATGAAAGATAAGGATATAAGTGTCTCTCTGATCTGAGATCACCAGGTGACTTGCAAGCAACTCACTGTGTTTTGATACTGGACTATCTGAATTTTTAATTCAATGATAAAAGATTTCTGGATATAATCAAGTACTTGTGAAGTTAGTGTGTGAGTTAAAATGAAATTGATCCCTCCGAATAAGTAAGAGTTAATGCATTACTATATTTTAATTCAGTAAAATTTTGATCGGAATAATCCATATGATGAATTTAAAAAGTTGAAATACAATGTAGATGATTTTTTTTAGATTGATAGTCAAATCTCAGGACACTTTGAGTATTAAGATCAAAGGGATGAATTATACGGTAACTATATGCCAATGGATTCTTGAATGTTGCTTAGCAATCCTTTGATCTATCCAGACATTGGGTACCATTGCTAGATGGTCACTTTAATTGATACAAAAAAAATATTTTTGTACTATCGATTTAGGTTTGAATCTATGGGGTCACACTCAAAAGAAGTTTCTGACTTATCATGCAGCTAATCTACGATTAAGAATCATTTCAGGATATAATCATCAATTTGATTGATGATTAACCTTGTGCAAAAATTATAATAAATTAATTTATTAATAGTTAGTGAATTATAAGAAGATTAATTAGTAATTAGATTGCTAATTAGTTCAATTTGATTGAGCATTGAGATTTGGATCAAGTCTAATTGAATTAGATTCAATTAGATTTGACCCGATTAGGTTATAAGATAATCTAATCGCTAAGGATGTTTGATTCCTGATTTGATCGAAACTTGAATTCGATTAATTTTTAATTTGATTAGAATTTAATCAAGATAATTTATTATCTAATTAAATTAGGTTCAGTGATCTGAATGGATCCAACCTATTTAGTTTGGTTGAGAACCTAATTGGATAAAATTCAAGTTCAAATAGATTTTAACCAAAGCCCACGTGCCACCCTATCTCTGCGCCCTTCTTTTCTTCACACAAGAAATATTTCTGCATGAATGTTTCTCACACCTAAAAGAGGATTGATGCCCACTTTCTGATCTCCTTTAGTTTTGAATGAGGTTGGTTTAAAATTTGAGTTCAAAATGTTTGAATTTGAATGAGAACTTAGAGTCCAAATCTTGTTGGACTCTTCCCAAAATTGCCGACCTCTCTTCCCATGTACGAATTAGTTTTTGCATGATGATTTCTCATGCCAATCTAATGTTTTTTGCCTCTCTTTTGTGCCACCTTGGGATAGGATAGGATTAGTTAAGTTTTGAATTCAAATAGGTTTGAATTTAAATTAAACTACCTACTGTTTATCCTATCCTATCTCATCTCCACGCCAACTATAGAACCTCTCAATTTTATGTGATAAAAGTTGGGAATTTCACCATGGAAATTGGTTTTTGAGAGAGAGGGGGTGTGAAACAGAGAGGGGGTGGGTCATTCTATGCGACAGAAAGAGGAAAACTATTTCCTCTTCGGGCATGAGTTCTAAGGTGAGGTTCTAGGGTCTCGACTCTAGATTTTTGTGAGAGAAAAAATCAAGAGTATCTTGTTCCATACCTCCGAAACCACCACCTCCTCCTATTGTTCCATCCTTTAATCTGGAAGAGTTTGGGTGATCCAAAGAAAGGAGCACATATCAGCCATCCAGTGCCTTTCACACGAGCTAGCACTCTCGGAGAAGGACGATCTGATCAGAACTTCGAGTGGATATTTTGTAGAGATTGGACATACTGTGCAGCTTTCTGACATCAGAAAGAATCCGTTACCACATCCATCAGCAGTGGTGATCATCGATCCGCACTCTGGTAAAGAATCTAATTTCAATAGATAGGATCTACTCCTGATTAGAATACTTATTTCAGATTCGATCTGCTTGCATGATTGATATGATCAATCATACTTTAAATCAGATGTTGCATTTATACATATCATATGATCTTTGTTTGGTAGTTTCTAGATCAGATTTAGGGTATGCAAATAGATCAAAATATTTAATTTGTAGTTTTCTAATAAAATTTTTGAAAATACATGCTTTGAACTATCAATTTTCTCTTCAGATGTGGTGAATAAAACATTGATAATCAAAAGAAAAGTTAATGAAGAATATATGGAAGGAGAAAAATCAAAAAAAGAGAAAAAAGTCAAATAATTCTTAGGGACAGAATAATAAAAATACTAAGGTTCGAATAAGAGATTAGTGAGTGATAACACTAGATCAATTGATAGCGTAAAATATTTTAAACAAAATTTTATGTCTCGACAGGATGGGGTGCATCTCGGCCATCTCATCCTATTCCTATGAGAAAGTAGAATTGGTATGGGCTCGAAACTCCAAAACCCATCTATACAGGGAGAAAAAAGGAAAGAGAAAATATGAAAAGGAAGAAAAGAAAAAAATAAAAGAAAAGAAGAAGAAAAATGAAAAAAAAAATGAAAGGAGAAGAAAAAGAAAGAAAAAGAGAGAAAAGAAAGGAAGGTAATGGAAAAGAAGGAACAAATAAAAAAAAAGAATGAAAGAAATAAAGGAAAGAAGAAGGAAAAAAAGATAGAGAATATCTATTAGGATGCATGACCAAGACTACCGTCGAGACTAAATAAAATAGTAGGGCATCTTGTTCTATGGAGAAACCAAAACATCTTTATCCCATGAAATTTAAAACTTTGGTTCTAAATGTAGCAAAGCTCATACCGATAATGAATGTCATTGGATCATTGGTACTTCTTTAAATATAATAAGATATGCAACAAAATAGTTGAATACCCATAAAGAATTAAGTCAGCTTGCCTCGATAATTGAACAAAATAAAGATAGAAATCACGGACTCGAGGAAGAGTCTATGCTCTTATATAACAAGATGCACAAATCCGATGTAGTAGTAATGGACTCTAAGAGATATTCTCAGAATTAATTGGACTAATCAATTGATTTCACTTGTAAGATAAGTAATGATTTATCTTCTCTAAATTTTTTTATTTATATAATATTATTTTTGAATATCATACAAATTAGTTGATTTATATGTGACATATAAATTTTACAAAAATATGTTTTGAATAGATATTGATATGAAATTTTGAAGTAGTATTTCTTAGACTATTATTGTAGTTGTTTATTGATTTGAAATCATATATATATATTTTAATTTGAATATGAAATATATATTATTGTGTAAAAATGAATATTTATACCAATTGGATTTGAGCTTTTAGTCTGTCTATGTTCTAAACCATACCAATTGAGGCTTATACATTGACACTCTAATTATTATTGAGCTCATGATTCTATTTTTGATCTAATTATAGGGTATAAATATAGTGTTCCAACCTTATCATAGAGTATAACTGTGGTATTCTGGCTTGACCACAGGATATAAGTATGGCATTTTGGCTCTGCCATAGGATATGTATAAATGTGGTCATAGTTAAAGATTGATGAGTTGATTGAAATTTATTCTAAATCAGATTATTTAATATGATTGATTTCGAAATCAAATATATGACTATGTATATGAATATTTGAAAGATATTAATATTACTGAATTTATATTTTAAAAATAAATTTTATTATGTTTGTGCATTGATGAATGATACATTATATTTTGACTATCACATCCTATATTACCATATAAATTATCTAGTCAAGATATTCATTGCTTGTCGGAGTATCAAGCTCATTATTCTCTCTTTCTTTTAATAGATTCAGATGCTTAGTTTCAGATATGGGTACTACTTGAGAGTAAGATTAAAGTAAGATTCAGCAATATCAAAATTATTTAGATTGATATATTATTATTAGTTGAAATTTATTAGTTAAGATTTTTTGATGTAAAGACTTTCAAATATATTTATTAGTTAGATTTGTTTGTTGAATTTTAATTTTTAGTTATTTAAATTAATTCTACTATTTCTTTATAATATTGTAAAAAGATATTTTGCATGCTTGTGAGAAGAGTTCTCTATAAGTATGCAAGGATTGTCATGATCTCTGGCTCGCGATCTCAGATTGGGGGCATAATTCCATACATAGGTTTTGAAAAGAGGTTTTGTTAGATGTATGTCCTGAAAAGTCAATATAGTAAGACATGTTGTAATAGTTCTAGGATATATATTTGCACTTAAATATTGGATTTTCAATAAAGGGCAATTTTTTTTTATCCATTCTTGTCTAATGTGTCCAAGAATTGTCTTAGGAATTAATAATTTAAAGGTACATATTTTCAAAAATTGAGATTTAGAGATATATATAATTAATTTCAAAATTACTCTCGATCGATGGATCATTACGGAGATGGTGACTGATCTGATAGATCGATGCACAGATCGCTTCCTTCAGGATAGATGAATCTCTAGTCTATAGTGTGGAAACATTGAGCGAGAGTGCCGGTGGTTATTACAGAACATCGATACTGAGCATAACCAAATGAGAGATCATATGGATGTCTACTCACTCATCAGTGATCTTTTCGATGCTGTAGTATTGTGAGTAATTCTTTGATCTGCGATGCCTCAACTGCTCACAGTGGGGTTGTTGTAGTTTGACTGCATATAAACATGATCTCTTAGTCATTTTGATCTTTATAGCGTATATTGACTATAGTAGATTCATTATAGGAGTAGTATGTATATTTAAATAAGATCTATCGACCTTAGTAGATAAAGAGTAGTCCTATGAGGTTTCGAGGCTGAGTCCTTAAGTCTGTGGCTACAGTAAGATGATTGATGGAAAGGAGTTTCCATCGATATCATGATTTGAATTTGAGCTAATCCAATCTTTCATATGACAGATATTGATATTTGACGAGTTTTCATAATCTCCATCTAGTTGGAACTCATGATAGAGGAACTGAATCACAAGGTAACTATACCTAGGAGTTTTGCTTATTCTATTCTGCTGGATTGTTACTACATGCTGCTAGATAACACTAGTAGATTGTGAGAACTTACTAAGATCATTTTGAATCGATAATCCTTGTTAGTTGAGAGTTGGAAGAGTTTCTACCCATTGAAAAGTATTTTAATGATAGTAGGGCTGAAAACGGTTCGGTTGGTTCGATTTTAAGTGATTTTTCCCAACTGAACCGATATTTTGGTTTAAGATATTCCTAAAATCGAATATTTGACTAAACATAATCAATTTTTTTGGTTTGGTTTTATATCAGTTCAGTTTGTTCATGTAGTTTTTTCAAGTATTTGAATGGTTTTTCGATTTAAGAGGATTAGTCGATTTGGTTTTCATTTTTTATTCCTTTATTATGGTCCATAATCAAGTCAAATTTGATCTAAGTTGGATTGAAATAGGGCCAAATCAATATTTTAAATTCTTAATTCATATAAAATACATAGCCCAACTTTGAATATACATATAACGTAAGTGTATATATAAATATATGAAGCATGTAACATAGGTATATATATAAATATAACATGATATTTTAATTTTGGTTTGTCAGTTTAGTTTGATTTTAACGGATCACATAAATCAATAAACTAATAGCTAAATTGAAATATCAATTTTTCTATTTTATACAACTGAACCAAACTAGTTAAACCGCCAAACCATCATATTTGGTTCGGTTTGGATTGGGTTGGATGGTTTAGGCAGTTTAATCAAAATTTTTTTTACACCCTAGATAATACTATGATGGAGATTATGGTATATCTCACTATCAGATAGAATAAAATCTTTGAGATCACACATAAAAAAAGTTTGATCAGATCAAATGGTTCGATCATGATCAAATGATCAATATGATTGATAATTTGGATCAATTTATAAAAGTTATAAATGTTGGATCAGCTAACAGTTAGCAAGAAGGACTTGATTGTAATTATTGCAATCCAATTTGATAAGATCAAGTCAGAGATAGAGTCTTAATTAATTAAATTAGATTTAATTAGTTTGGACTTGGCATAGTTGGGCTTTTGGTTTCATATTTGGATCCTAATCAGATTAGGATTGAATCTGGATCGAATTGGGCTCAAATCGATTTCGAATTGGATTCGAATCGAATCCAAACTAAACCCAATTAAACTGGAGCCAAAGTCCCACTTATCTAGGACTCTCTCTCTCTCTCCATTGTCACCCTATGTGGATGCCAATATCAGATTGACGTCGCATATGGAGAATGAGAAAGGGAGAGGGGCGTGAGTTCATCTGTTGGGTCCCCCTCCTGGTGATCTCTATCTTCTCTTCTTCCTAGGATAAGATAGGTTCAATTCAAAGCTCGAACTCTTATCAGATAAGAGTTCAAATCTGATTGAACTCTATCTTCTCCCTTGGCTGCCATCTATAAAAGGGAAGCATGATAGAAAAAAAGACAAGATCAGATCTATCTAAGTGCTGCCACGCCATCCTCTTTTTCCACCTAGATCCCATGCCCATATCCCCTTGATCGGCCACACTAGAGAAGGAAAGAGAGAGATCAGAGAGAGAGAAAGAAAAGAAAGGACAAAAAGTTCTCTGCTCATCACTCGCATCCTCCGATCCTGCATGAAAGGAGTTCGTGCGTAGATTCGTCTTCGGATCTTCTTCTACGACAGCCAAAGAAGGAGATCAGATCCCAAACAGAAATAGTGAGATCTGCAAGAGAGCTAGCATCTCGATGATCTCGAGCACTTCATCCTGTATCAACTCTGTGTGGATATTTGTAGAGGCTGGACGCGTGTGCGGCTTCAACAGAACCTGCAGACATCCTTAGATCCGATCTGAAGAAGGAGTTTCACATTACAAATAGGTGATCTGATCATTAGTTTTTAGATTAATTTTATTTTAAAAATCAGATATGCAAGATTGTCTTATTTTTCATCATATGAACCAGATCAGTAAGTGTTAGATTAGATCTATGCATGCATAGATTAAAAGTTATTTTAATTTGTTCTTCCACTGTATTTTTTGAAATAGTTTTGAAAAATCTACATGCATGACACCTATTGAAACCCAACAAGTTTGAGGGTCGAGAACCCCAAAAGAGCAACATATACCTTTCCAAATGGTAGACAAAAGAGAGCATGAAAAGAACAAGCGATCCACTAACTTCTTGCTTAATGACATAAAACACACATCCAAAGCTGCTAACATTTTTTTTTCCAAGGACATCTCTAGTGTTTGATTGTTTCCTTCCAACAGAGACAAAAAAAATATTTATATATTAGAGGAATGTCAAGACTTCAAATTAAGGAAGCAAACTAACATCTAACTCTCTTGGTATTAAGAAATTGATAAATAAATGCAGTGCTAAAGACACCTTTACTATCAAGTCTCCATATCACCTTATCTTCACGTAGGTTCAAAATTACCTGATCCACAAGATAAGAAATCTAATTGGATTGCATTCTAACATCTGAGATGGTTGAATTGGTTGTCTGAGTGTCCAATAAGAATTCCTAATTTTAAAAATATCAGCCACCATTCCACTTTTCTTTCTACTAAATTTGAAGAGAACAGGAAATACAACTTGAAGAGGGGCATCACATATCCAATCGTCCTTCTAAAAGAGTATATTTTTTTCATTTTCAATCTTGAAATAAAGTCTATTGCAAAAGGTAGGAAGGGCGTTGACGATATGCCTTCGTAACAAAAAGCATCTTTTGATCGGCTTCCAACTCTCGTTAAGCTTTTACTCTTATATGACAAGCAAACTTCACTTATTTCTTTCATGGGCCATGATCATTTGAAAAACACCTCCAACCCCATTTTGCAAGAAGTGAGTCATTGAATGGTATGAGGTCTTTAATCCCAAAGCCACTTTCCTCTTTGTGCAGACAAACAGTCTTCCAATTGACCTGACAAGAAATGTCATGTGAACAAGATTTACCAGTCCATAGAAAGGATCTCCTAAGACCAACAATCTTCCTAATTACCTAAACCAGAGGCTTGAAATTGGACGTGAAATACAAAGCAAGAGATGTGAGAACATAATTGATCAAAGTGAATCGACCACTTAAGTGCTTTTGCATGAAGCTAATTTATTTTCAATTCTCTAAATTGATAAAAAATCAACTGATATGGAAAGCTTACCATCACACAAAGGCAACCTAAGGTATTTAAGTGGAAGGGAGACAAGACAGCAGTTAAGTCAATTAGCACAATCAACTCTAGCATCCCATCTTCTTCTAATAGATGAACCCGAGTGCTTCCAATAATTAATTGGAAGTCCAAAAATTAATTCAAAAAACTACAGAATAATTTTTAGAACTGCCATATTATCTCTCTTTAGTTGGGCAAACACCAATCTACCATCAACATATTGAAGAATTTTAGTCCCATTAAATTAATCTAGGGGCTACCAAGTCATTCATAGATATTTGTCAATGCTGTTGTATTAAGCATTCTGTAAAGAGGGTTCATTGATTTTTACTTTTAATATATATTTCTTGTATATTAGTCTAGATTCATTTTGTGTAAATTAGGGAAGATTTTGTGATTGATTTTTTGCATCAATTAGGTACAGAAAATTCTGTATTTCCTAATTTCAGTTAGAGGCCTGTCTATAAGTTGGAGTCCCTTATTGTACATTTGATGATTACAAAAATACATATATAAATTCTCTTATTTTCATATGGTATCACAGCCTTAGGAGAGGTCTTCATTTGAAGGGTTTTTTGGTGATTTTTTTTGGCATCAATAGAAATCTATTTTTTAGTGGACTATCTTATAAGATTGAGGTTCTTCGACCATCTTTCCAGTGAATTGACATTATAGGAAGGTCTGGCATCACATTTCCAATCCATCGCCAAAATTTGACCATCAAAGGCAGCTGTAGCACCATCCCTTTAGAAGACCCATCTACCCATATGCTGGCTATGTGCAACAAAAAGATAGTTTATACATCATCATACACATGTCAACCATGTCACCTGCCACAACTCATCATGGCTATACAACCTATAATTGGTGTTTCCCAACCTATCCAAGTCATCCTTGATGGGCATAACTATAATCATTGGGCATGTGCTATGCATAGCTTCCTTAAAGGTAGAACGCAATGGAGGTATGTTATTGGAGACAAGAAGAAACTACAAAAAGATGACAAGAAGATAGATGACATATTTGCTGATCGTCGTGAAACATAGGATGTGGCCAATCACCTATTGTCACTAGGTTTGCAAATACCTAAGGTCCTTTCATTAGTATGCTCCTTGGAAGATTTGAATTGGCTAGGAGGCTTGAGATTTTCTTTAGCTTTGGTATTCATCCAATGATTTTGCTCAACGATATTAGTTTGTTAGAATTTCATGTGAGTGCATGCATGTGTGTTTCAAAATTTTTTTTTCTAAATAATACAGTGAAATTGGAGATTATAACACCTTCAATTTAGAACATGTATGCATAAAACAAAGAACATATGGATCTACTTCACATGCTGAAATTGAACATATGCTGATTTTATACTGAAATTGAATATGTGATCAAATTACATACCTAATTCGCTAGTCTTTTCTTCAAATCTGGATCTGAAAGAAGGTAGGTTCTTCCTTAGTCATGTAAGTGTCTGATCTCTAATGGGTGTCCACTCAGGATTAGTCTGGAATAGTTCTCTTTGGTGTAGATCTTTCTTCTCCAAGAATGATCATCCTGTGAACCTGAACGAAGTTTCGATCGTGATCAACTCTTCGATCATTTTTTTTATCTTTTTCTTCTCTTATTTTCTTGATATCCTTCCCTTGATTTTGCAGCAATTAAGCTCTAAAAATCAGCAACCAAGAGGGACACCCAACCTCCTTTGGGTGTTGGAAGATGGAGATGCCCAACAATGCTTGGGTGTTGGAACCAAGAGGAAGGAAAGAGGGAGGCGTGGGGGGCTGATAGGAGGCTTGGAGCTTGCTGAAATCTGATCCTAAGACCCCTAGGGAAGGGTCCTTTAAATAGAAAAAAGATTTGAATCCTATTCAAAATCAAATCAGCCCCATAGTATGAGTCCTAATCGCATTAGGACTCCTTGTATGCCTCTATCATTGACCACGCCTAGGAGAACTAAGGGGGCGCCAACCCTTGGCCCCTTTAGAGCTCTCTCTCACATGCCTCATAAGGAAGAGGGTGAGCCCCTCCTTGTCCATCACGCCACCAATCAAGTGGGTGCACCCACACTTGATCAAATCAAGTGGCGCCCCACTAATTTCAATCAAGAAATTGACTACGGGCTTGAACCCCTAATTCAAATGATCCAAAATCCTAGGCACCCAACAATTGAAATCCAATAAATCTAATTAATTTAGATCTTTAACAGGTAATTAGCTTGACTTAATCTTATCAAATAAGTAATTTCAGATCAAAGAAAAAATTGGGTTCAATCTTGTGCTAGCAAGGTTACCCTGAACCTAATAGAGTTTCTCTAAACCCAATTGAGACTTCATAAGCTTAATTGCTTAATCCAGATCTAATTTTTTTATTGTGTGACTCCATAGGTTCAATTATGTCTGATAGTGAGATATACTATGATCTCTATCATAGTATCAATAAAACTCTTTTTAATGGATTGAAACGATTCCACTCTCACTCAATAAGGATCGTCAATCCAGAACAATCCTAGTGAGCTCTCACAATCCACTAATGACATCTAGCAAAACTGAATAACGAATCTCAAGGTATAGTTTTCGTGTGATTCAATCCCTCTATCATGAGTTCCAACTAGATAGCAGGTTATGGATAAATCATCAAACCTCATTATCAATCATATAATAGATTCGATTAGCTCAAGTTCAATTATGATTCTCGTGAAAATTCTTCTCCATCAATCACACTACTGTGGCCACAGACTCACGAACTTAGCCTCTCAAATCTCATAGGATTTCTCCTCTATATCAAGATCGATAGATTTCATCTAGATGTGCATCCTACTCTTATAATGGACCAACTATCACCAACATCCACTACAAAGACTCAATCAGGCCATGTTTATGTGTCAGTTAAACTCTAACAGTCTCATTGTGAGCAACCGTGCCATCACAGATCAAAGGACCATTCACACAACTACAGTATCAAGATGATCATTGATGATTGAGTAGAAATCTACATGATCTCTTATATGATAATACTCAGTACTAGTTGTTATCTAACAACTATCTGTACTCGTCACTCCGTATCTCTACACTATAGATTAGAGACTCATCTACTCTGAAGGAAGTGATCTATGCATCAGTCTATTTGGATCGATCATCGTCCTCATGATGATACTATGATCGAAAGTAATTTAGAAATTAATTATACATACCTTTAATTCTTAACATCTTGAGAATATGTATCATAAGTATTAATTTCATGGATGATTCAAGGACATATTATATTTGAATAAAAATAAAACTTATCCTTTTATTGATCAAATCAATGTTTTAAGTATAAATTATATCTTAAAGAAATACAATGTGTCAGTCAAGTTGGCTTTCAGGACACACATCTAATAATCTCTTACTTAGACTAAAGTCAATCGGTCACTAATCTAAGTCCTATCTTCTCAAGATGGAGTTTCATTTTTAGTTAGCTCAATTATTTTATTAGTGGGTCTGTCGTATTATCCACAGAATCTACTCTTCGCATCTCGACATATTTTTTTTAAAGTAGTCATGTATGATATGGAACCGTTGTTTGATGTGCTTCGATTTCTGATGAGATCTCGACTCCTTAGAGAGTGCTATAGCTTTATTATTGTCACAATATAGTGGTATAGCATTTGACATCATTACCCCAAGCTCCATGATAAATTTTTTGAACTAGAAGTCTTTCTTTATAGTATCCAAAGCAGCGACATACTCAGTTTCTATGGTCGAATCTATTATGATGGGTTGCTTGGAACTCTTTCAGCTGATTGTGCCACTATTGCATACGAACATATATCTTGATATAGACTTTCTATCATCAAGATCAAACATGAAGTCTGAAATAGTATAACTCTCAACTCGTAACTCAAAACCTCCTTTAAAGATCAAGAATAAATCTTTAGTTCTTCTCAAGTACTTAAGGATGTTCCTCAATGCTATCCAGTGCTCCTTGCCTAGATTCAACTGATACCTGCTTGTGACACTCACAGCAAAGACGATATCAAGTTGAGTACATAGCATGGCATATATGAGGCTCTCTACGGTCGAGGCATAAGAAATCCTACTCATGCATTGAATTTTCTCAGATGTGGTCGGACACATTTTTTTGAAAAGATGAATACCATGCCTAAGAAGTAGAAGTCCTCGTTTAGAATTTTTCATGTTAAACCTCTTCAGTATTTTTTTATATATAGCTTTTGTGACAAGTCTAGTATCCTTTCAGATCTATCCCTATAGACCTTTATTCCAAAAATATAGGATGCTTCTCCTAGATTTTTCATAGAGAATTCTTTGAATAACCATCTTTTAATCGAGGTCAGTATGAGAATATCATTTTCAATAAGAAGAATATCATCTATATATAATATGAGGAATGTTATTGCACTCCTACTGACTCTTTTGTATACACAAGGTTCCTCCTCATTTTTGATGAAACCAAACGATTTGATTGCATCATTAAAATAAAAATTTTAACTCTGAGAAGCTTGCTTTAATCCATATATGAATTTTTACAGCTTGCAGACTCGGTGATCACCATCACTGGATGTGAAATCCAAAGACTGCTTCATATAGATATCTTCCTTAAGATATCCATTCAAGAAAGCAGTTTTCACATCCATTTACCAAATTTCATAATCATAGAATACTGCAATAACAAGTAGAGTGCAAATGAATTTTAGCATGGATATAAATGAGAAGATTTTTTGATAGTCAATGCCTTCTCACTGACTATAATCTTTTACCACGAGCCTAGTTTTATAGGTCTCTACCTTACCATCTGTATCTATTTTCTTTTTATAGATTCATTTACACCTAATGGATACTATACCATCAAGTGGATCCACTAAGGTCCATACTTGGTTCGAGTGCATCGAGTTTATTTTTAACTTTGTTACATCTAATCATTTTTCGAAATCGATGTTAGACATCGCCTTATCAAAGGTATTCGGATCATCTCCATGATCCTTATCTCCCATAAAGAATATTTCCTCTACTTTCTCCGTAAGTATATTCATGTACCTTTCGGAAGGATGGAAGATACTATTAGATCTACGAGGTGGTGGAGGAACATCAACTACTGACTTATGAATAATGGGTTTCTGAGGATCTATTACTCGTTGCTCTTCAGAGACTTTCTCTTTAAGCTCAATTAACCTCCCACTACCTCTTTTCTCGATAAATTAATTTTCTAAAAATTTGGCATGACAACTCACAATCATATAATGATCTTGTAGAAGATAAAAATAGTATCTTATGGTTTCTTTCAAATATCCAATAAAACAAGCTATAATATATCTATCCTCTAATTTATCAACTATCAATTTTCTAACAGGCTGGACATCCCCATGCTTTAGATAACTTAAACTCGACTTCTTATCATGCCACATCTCATATGATGTGGTAGGAACAGATTTTGATGGAATCCTATTCAATAAATATATTACAGTTAATAAGGCATGTCTCCAAAGATATAAAGGTAAATCAGTGAAGCTCATAATGGACCTGATCATATCTAATAGGATCCTATTCCTCCTTTTGAATATCCTGTTGAGCTGAGGTGTTGTAAGAGGAGTCCATTAAGAGAATATACTATTGTCCTTAAGATATCTCAAAAATTTTTGACTAAGATATTCATCTCCTCGATCAAATTGAAGAATCTTAATAGATTAACCTATTTATTTCTCTATTTCACTTTTGAATTTCTTAAACTTTTCAAAGACTTTAGATTTATATCTCATCAGAAATACATATCCATACCATGACAGATCATCGATAAAGATGATGAAACAGCTATAACTATCCCTAGCCTGCACATCAAATGACCCATATATATCGATATGTACCAGGACAAGTAGCTCCGTGGCCCTTTCTCCATATCTTATAAAGGGTAATTTGATCATTTTTCTCGAAGATAAGATTCACAAGCTGGGTACAACTCAAAATCAAAAGAGTCAAGGATCCTATCTTTTTCTAGTTTGTTTATCCTATCCTCTCCAATATGGCCTTGTTTATAATGCCACAAGTATTTTTAGTTAATTTCTTCTTTGGATCTCTTTTGACCTTTGGCACTCTCTACTTGCTCATTTATATTCACATTCGCATCAATATGCAAGTGATAAAGACTATCAATTAAAAAATCATGTGTATTCAATTTATTTCGTAAATAAATGGAACAAAATTTTTTATTAAAATTAAAATCAAACCATCCTGTGCTAGTATAGATATGAAAATCAAATTTCAACTAGTTACAGATACAAAATAACAGTCTTTTAAATCTAATCTAAATCTTGACGATAATCAAAGAGGATAAGTACCAATGACTTCTATAGTAATTTTTACTCCATTGCTGATCCGAAAGATCATGTCATCTTTCCTCAACCTTCTACTTTCTATTAGATCCTACATTGAAGTACATATATGAGCACTAGAACTAGAGTCTAATACCCAAACTAGAAGTAGAAGAAATTGCTAGGTTAGATTCAATTATGAGCATATTTGACATATCTTCTGAAGGTATATCGTCTTTCTTGATCTTTAGGCTTTCTAGATAGAGCGGACAGTTTCTCCTCCAATGGCCATCAGCATCATAGTGAAAATACTTTCTTTTGTCTACACCCTTCTTAGGAACATCCTTCTTTAGCTTGTTCTTCTTCTTCTACTTCTTCATGACTTTATTCTTCTTCTTCCAACTAGACTTTCTCTTGAATGAAGAAAGTCGCTTCACAGCAAGAGCAGTACCCTTTAAATTTTTTAAGATTTCCTCAGTAGTGACCAACATATTGACCAGTTCGAATATAGTACATTCGAATTTGTTCATATAAAAATTTATAATAAATTGATTATATGAACTAATAAGGAATTGAAGGATCAAATTCATCTGCAATTCTTTTTGCATATTTAGTCTGAGCTTCTTAAGCTCCTCAACATCCTTGATCATTATTATACAATGATTATGGATTGACTGTCCTTCATGCATCTTCATATTGAAGAGTCTCTTAGACACTTTGAAGCACACTATGCAGCTCTACTTACCATACAACTCTTGTAGGTGAGTGATCATAGCCTTAGCAGTGGACATATACTCATGCTGGCTCTATAACTCATTTAACATGGAAGCTAGCACATAGCACTTTATTCGATTGTCTTCATCTGTCTATTTATCATATGCTGCTCTCTGCTTAGCACTGGGACAGTTTGGTAACACTAGAGGCTCCTGATCAAGTACAAATTCTACTTTTTCAGAAATCAAGACAATCTTGAAGTTTTTTAGCTAGTCTTTAAAGTTGGTTCTAGTCAAATGATTAGATTCAAGGATACGGGCTAGAAGATTTGAAGCTGACATAGTTTAACTACGAGAGTAGAGATTCAAATTAGATTTTTATACTTTAAATTTTATGTTTGCTTTAGGGACTTTAAAAATCAAACAAAACTCCAACTATTTTTTTGGATCCCTACACTCTTTGGATGAAAAGTAAAAATTCTAATGCGACAACTAGATCTCTAATGGATGCTACGGTCCCATCGATGCCATGCACCTCATCTGACAAATATTGATAACATGTATATCGATGCATGGATAACTTCTTGCCCAGATATTTTTCTAAACATGTTGTAACTAGTTAGTTTTTAAGTTATGTGGGCTCACCTGACAGATATTGACCACACTCCTTAGTTAAGCCCGACCCATCGCTCACAAGTAAGTGCAAAGACGTCATTGGATCCCTCAACTAATAGATATTAGGCCCAATCTCATTATTGTCCTAGAGCAACTTTTTGCTAATAGAGTAGTTACATGTTCTCGGTGCAACTGAACCACTATGACCAGCTGCGAACAATCAATACAAATAGCACGCTCGTACATCTACAATAATAGAAGATCTCTAGATTTAATATTTATGAAGAAGTTTAGGTTTAAATCTTATCTAATCAGTCATCATATGACAGATCTAATTAGTATGGGCTAAACCAAACTGTTAAGCAACCATATTTAAGATTTAATCTTCCAAATTAGCCAGATAAGTTGAGATAAGTGGGGGTCCCTCAGTTGCTTTTCTTAGACATCAATAAATTAGTTAGATCAGTGAATAAAATTAATTAAATAACCTCCTCTCAATTATTTATCTTAGACACCAATAGGTCAATTGGTCCAAATATGTTAGCTCAAGTGAATCAAGCTCGAGCTATCAAGCCAAATTAAGTCCTTAGATTAATTGATTCTATATATAAAATTTAATCGATTTGATCAATAATAATTATATGATCTAAAACTTAATTGATCTAATTTTAATCAATACTTGACTCAGTTTGATCAATTACTTAATTGAATTAGATCTATTATATTCAAATCAAAAATTTTAGATGTAATCTAATTATATTACCTAATTTTTGATTCATCCATGATCAAAATCTTTATGCACAAATATAAATTTTAGATCATAAATTTAAATTTTAAATCTAAATTCTTTACATAAAAGATAAGTTTTAAATCATGAAACTAATTTTTAGATTTAACATTCAAGCATATATCTTATATATATATTTAAAATTCAGATCTAAACAAAATTCAGATCTTGTCATGATATCATATATCTCATATACAAATTATCAATCAAATTTAAACTAATTTTTAGACCTAAATATGTAATTATACATCTTATATATGAGTCATAAATCAGATCTTAATAATTTTCAGATTTCATGCATGGAAACATATACCACATATATGAACTAGAGAGCTATCTAGAATAATTTTTAGATTTATGCATCCCTTCATATATCCCATATATGAACTAAAAATTAGATCTAAAATAAATTTTAGATTTAAATTAAATATCTATACATCTCATATATCAAAAATAATCAGATTTTAAAACTTTTTTCAAAAACATACATGTCAATTTCATGCATATGAAATCCATGGTTCTGATACTACTGTTGAAATTTCGTATGAGCACATGCATGTATATTTTAATTTTTTTTCTAAATAATACAGTAAAATTAGAAATTAAAATATTTTTTAATCTAGAATATGCATGCATAACATAAAAAATACATGGATCTACTTCGCATGCTGAAATTGAACTACATATGCTGATTTTATGCTGAAATTGAATATGTGATCAAGTCATATACCTGATTCACTAGTTTTTTCTTGAAATCTAGATCTGAAAGAAGATAGATTCTCTCTTAGCTACATAAGTGTCCGATTTTTATGGGTATCCACTCAAGATTAGTCCGAAATAGCTCTCTTTGATATAAATCTTTTTTCTCTAAGAACGATCACCCTATGAATCTGAACGAAGTCTAGATCACGATCAACTATTTGATCCTTTCCTTAATCTTTTTCTTCTTTTCTTTGTTTGATCTCTTTTTCTTGATTTGGTAGCAATCAAGCTCTAAAAATTAGCAACCAAGAGGGATGCCAAACCTCCTTTGGGCATTGGAAGACGGGGATGCCCAACAATGCTTAGGCGTTGGAACCAAGAGGGAGTAGAGAGGGAGGTGTGGGGGGCTGATAAGAGGCTTAAAGCTCACTGAAATCTAATCCTAAGACCCGTAGGGAAGGATCCTTTAAATAGAAGAAAGATTTGAATCTTATTCAAAATCAAATCAGCCCCATAGTATGAGTCCTAATCGTATTAGGACTCCTTGTATGCCTCTATCTTTGACCATGCCTAGGTGAACTAAGGGGGCACCAACCCTTAGCCCTCTAGGGCTCTCTCTCACATGCCTCATAAGGAAGAGGATGAGCCCCTCTTTGTCCATCACATCACCAACCAAGTGGGTGCGCCCACACTTGATCAAATCAAGTGGCACCCCACTAATTTCAATCAAAGAATTGACTAGGAGTTTGAACTCCTAATTCAAATGATCCAAAATCCTAGGCACCCAACAATTAGAATCTAATGAATCTAATTTATTTAAGTCTTTAGCAAGTAACTAAATTGAATTAATCTTATCAAATAAGTAATTCAAGATCAAAAAAAAAATTGGGTTCAACCTTGTGCTAGCAAGGTTATCCTGAACCCAATAGGGTCATTTTTCTGAATCCAATTGAGATTTCATAAGCTCAATTACCTAATTCAGGTCTAATCCTTTTGTTGTGTAATCCTATAGATTTAATTCTATCTAGTAGTAAGATAAACTATGATCTCTATTACAGTATCATTGAAACTCTTTTAAATGGATCAGAACGATTCCACTCTAACTCAACTGGGATCATCGATCCAGAATAATCCAAGCAAGCTCTCACAATCCACTAGTGACATCTAGCAGTATGTAGTAAAAATTCAAAAGAACTGAATAACGAACCTCAAGGTATAGTTTTCATATGATTCAGTCTTTCTATCGTATGTCTCGACTAAATGGCTGGTCATGGATAAATTGTCAACCCTCATCATAAGTCATATGATAGATTCGATTAGCTCAAGTCTAATTATGATTCTCATAAAAAAATTTTTTTATCAATCACACTACTATGACCACAGATTTATGAACTTAGCCTCTCAAATCTCATAGGACTTCTCGTCTCTATCAAAATCAATAGATTCCATCTAAATGTGTATCCTACTCCTACAGTGGATCAACTATCATCAATATCTACTACAAAGACTCAATCAAGCCATGTTTATATGTCAGTCAAACTCCAGTAATCTCATTATAAGCAACTGTGCCATCGCAGATTAAAAGATTATTCATACAACTACAGCATCGAGATGATTACTGATGAAAGTAGAAATTCAAATGATCTCTCATATAGTCATGCTCAATACTAATTATTCTCTAACAACTATCTACACTCATTGCTCAGTGTCTCTTCACTATAGATCAGAGACTCATCTATCATAAAGGAAGCGATCTGTGCATCAATCTATCCGGATCGATTACCATCCTTATGATGATACTATGATTGAGAGCAATTTAGGAATTAATTATACATGCCTCTAATTCTCAACACTTTGAGAATATGTATTGTAAGTATTGATTCTATGGACGATTTAAAAATACATCACATTTGAATAAAAATAAAATTTATCCCTTTATTAATCAAATCAATATTTTAGATATAAAATTGTGCCCTAGAGAAATATAGTGTGTCTGCCAAATTGACTTCTAGGATACATATCTAACATAGTTGACACGTGACATCTATTCTTTGTGCTAGAAGTAAGGTCAATCTATTGGTGAATTTTATTCAAAACTGAGTTACTTGTGGGATCAATTAGCATTATTTGAACCTAAGTAGAAATGTGCTAAGGATACATAATTATTTTTGGAATATCATGATAGTCTGAGATTAACTTAGTTTTTGATAGCTTTAAGAGATGAGTTTGAATCGATACAAGCCTTATTACTTCATAGGTCTCCATTACCATCTTTGGATAGTGTAGTTTTTGAACTAATCTCAAAAGAAACTAGGCTCCAGACTCTTTACTCATCTATATCTAGCAATTCAGATCTTATGGCAGCTACTCCTTATCGAGAGACATCTAAAGTTCACACTCAACCTACTAGAGTTGTTAGGAATGCCTCTGATGGTCAAAGTATGAGGTTTATGGGGAAAATATTCCTTCTATAATATTAGAGGTTATGACAAAGTTGTTGATTATGGGAAATTAGCTCATCTACATGCTTCTCAGAGTTCCTATTCTTACAAGGCTACTATAGCATGAATATTAAGTCACTTAAGTCTGAGTCTACTTAATAATCAACCACTTCTTCAACTGCTGATCTTGAGGCACTTATCAACTAGCTGTTATCACAGACAAGTTCTTCCACTCATGTTATGTCCACAACCATTTCAAGTAACAAATCCTGATATATTGATTCAGCCTGTGGAATTCATACGATATCTAATATTCTTATTTTACATAAAAAACCTTGCCAACCTCACTACCTATTGTTCACTCGACCAATAGCTCATGCATGCGTGAGTCATATTGGTAACAATTTCACACCTTCTCTTACCATATTATATGCCTATCTAGTTTCTTCTTTGTTCTTAAATCAACTCTCTGTGGCATAACTTTGTGATTTATTATTTGAGCTTCATTTTTCTAATCATGGTTGTGATGTGCAGGATCCTTGAATGGGATAGTTTATTGGGACGGCCATAAGATAGGGCACCTATTCGAGCTAACTTTCCTATATGTTCTTTCTTCTGTTACTATTACTGCAATCCCTATTTCTTCGTGCACTTGGCACACTCATCTAGGTCATATTTCACATGCTAAACTTGAACATCTTGTTAGTAGTGGATATCTTGGATTTATCAAAAATGAGAAATTTGATTGCATATTATATCAATTAGGCAAACAAACAGCTTTGCCTTTTACATAAAAGTACTTCTACTACTTCGGAGTCTTTTGAGTTGATACACTCTAACATTTGGTTACTATCTCCTATTTTGAGCAAAGGAGGTAGTCATTATTTTATTGTATTTATTGATGATTAATCCTACTTCACTTGAATATACTTGTTGAATAATCGATCTGAGTTGCCTCAGATTTATCAAAACTTCACTGCCATGATCTGTACTCAATTTTTCAAGCACATTAAAATTTTTTATTTTGATAATACTGTTAAGTATAATAGTCCATATCCTTCATGAGCTGCCCTTAACAGCAGAGCACTCAGCAGGTGAGTCATTGTTCGATAACAATATATACTCCTACATCTCACCTGTATGCCATACTAGTATCTTCACACTTCTTAATTAAAAGGACAACCAACCTATATGGCACACAATGATCTATCCTCGATAAATATTATTATTCTTCTTAATAATATATCATTTGATCGCGAATATGTTTAAGAACAATTCGATAAATCCTCCTTTATCGATTATATTATAGTTCTAAAGATTTCATCATAACACAAGAGTTCAAAGAAAGATGTACTTTTATAATGAACTTATCAAAAATAATTTTTATTTATTAATAATTTATATATAAATTATAAAAAGCTCATTCGTCTACAGATAGATAATTGGTTTTAGGACATATTTTCCAACAATAATGACATAGCGGAAGCATGGATTTCAAAAATTTTTTTACTATAAAATCCTAATTATCAAACCTTAATGCAGGACCTCCTTGATGATTAACAATCATATGCATATATTCACATAACATTACAAAAGGTATAAAAGAATACCTATAGCGCTATATCCAAATTTCGACAGAGCTTCCATCAGGCGTCCAAGTATTCATCCTCCAACGGTGATCTACATAGAGTCTTGATCAAGACTCTTGCTCCTTATATTGATTCCTCCCATTAAATTCTTTCCTAAAGAATTTTCTCGGGTAACACAATATCTGGGCTTCCTTCCTCCTCTCCTAGCCTTCTTTTCTCTACCTTTCTTGTCTCCTTATCTTCCTTAATTCTCTTCATAAGCCCTTATTCTAAAATCGGACTTGTCCTTACTATTTTTTTAGACTTGTCCTAACAAGGGAAGGAAGAGACTAATTGGATAGGTTAAGAGACTTATGTAAGAAAGAAGAGATAGGATTCACGGATGGATTGAATACCCTGGCCACCAACCCTTTTATAGTTGGTGACCGGACATCTTAGGCACCATCTTGCCCCCATCCAACCAATGTATTATGCCCCATCACAATATCTCATGCCCATCCTTCTTTTTTCACACCCATCTAAAGACTTGGGATAAGTGGCAAACATTGAGAAAGTGATCCAAGAGTTGCTTGGCATAGAAAAACTCTTCGGAGAAAATTTCTTGATGTTTTTTCAAGGAGTCGCAAGGCTTCACTTTGGTGCCATTCTTCTCCACCTTTGATTACGCTTCATGGCCATCCAAGGGTCATTATTGGAGGCACCATTCTGCTCTTTAGGCATGGAGAAAAAATTAGAAAAGGATGGCATGTAAGGAACTTAAGAGACCTTAACCACTTGGACTCTTTAGTCCAAGTGGCACCACAGATAAGGGGCGGCTAGGGTTTGGATCAAATCCTTTTGAATCCCTATTTATCCATCCAGCCAACCAACTCATGGCCGACCAAACTTCATACCAAAGATGAAAATAGCATGGAATAAAATTAGATAAGGCAAGGAAGGGGCGTCCCATCCCATGGGACGTCGATCATTCTTTTGCACACAAGGAGAGACCCCATGTGCTAAAAAAAATTTTTCTTGCATGTGAAAGCCAGAAATTAGGCACCAACAACCTTGACTCAATCATCCAAGGGCTAACCCAAGTTAGACACAAATCTGATTTGAGTTTAATTAGATGTAATTAGCCCAAATAGGAACCAATTTCGAATATGATTCGAATATAGGAGCTAGGGTTTGCAACATATGCTAGCATGTCCATCCTGCAAATATGATCTAATCCAATTGAACCCTTGATCAATTTTCTTTGTGTATGATTCATTGGATTCCACATCTAGCCAATAGTAGGTCTGGATGCAAGTTTATCTGATTTGATTAGAATTCAATCTAAATGCTTTACGTCCAATCGAGCTAACCCGATTTCAACATTTAGAACCTTTCTAATTGATGATCGAATTAAACTCTTTAATTCAATCAAATCTGCAAGATAAGATTAACATCTAGCAACATATCATATCTATCCAGAAGATATAAAATTTTGATAAAAATATTAAAAGTATCCTTCAGTGGTGAGTTACCATACAATTCGATCTTGCGATCATCCTGCATCCCAAATATGACTCTGGACATAAAAAAATATCAAATCCAATATTATATTCATATCTCTCTCAATCTTATAATGATGATTTAAATAATAAAATATTAAAAAAAAAATTAATTTTTATTCTACTTTGATCAAAGACTTCCTCAATTATTATTTGATTAGAGCAAGTAGGATGTGATCTCCTCTTACCAGGAGTGATTGATTCCATATTTACCTACTCACAACCTTCATACATAGTCTACCTGAAAGAAGAGCACCCTATAAGTCAATCGTAAATATATTACAATGAAACTTTTCTTTATAATTTTTCAACTCATGTAATGATATTTATTATTTGAGATATTGATTCATTATTTTAGCTGCATCTTATTATGTTTAAGATTATGATGAACATCAAAGATTAGGATAATGATTTTAGGAGATATGAATGGATCATGCTAGTGAGATCTAAAATCTTAATCTTAAATATTTCTAATCGTAGGAGTATTGAGTTGGGGATCAATATTCCAGATAAACTGGTACATCCTATGTATGCTCGATAAAGAGGATGGCAGATCTCACTAACCACTTGTGTGGGATACTAATACAAAGATGTGGGTATTTATTTGAAAATGAATCTACTAAAATGACTCAATGAAAGAGAACATCTTATGAAAGTTTTACTTATATATTAAAGATGATTCTCTGAGTGAGAGTTATGCAAGTGATCCTTAGACCTGAGATCATCATGAAACCTTATGCACATGAATCCATATTTTGGTTCATACCTAGACATGGTATTAAGATATTTATGGGGTATTCTAAATATGGTGGAGTGCATATGAAGGTTGTGAGTAGGTCAACAAAGAATCGATCACTCCTAATAAGAGAAGATCGCATCCTGTGCATTCTCATTCCTAGATGATTCGAAAAATTTTTTTTGACCAAAAGCAGGAAGGAGATTAGAAAGAGTTTCTAATGCTTCATCATCGGAGTCATCATTGGTTAATCAAAAATTAATATGAATATGTATTTGAGTTTGACATAATTCTATACTCATGAACATATTCAGGATGCAGAGATGATCAAAGGATTGAATTGCACAGTAACTTATCACTGAAGGATATATTTGATATTTTTATCAAATTTTACATCTTCTAAATAGTCATGATATATTACTAGATATCAAGCTTGACTTATAGATTTGATCTAATTAAAAAATTTAATTCGATCGTTAATTAGAAAGGATTCTAATTGTTGAGCTCGGGTTAGCTTGATTAGACCTAAATCGGTTAGATTAAAGTTTAATCAAATTAGGTCAACTTGCACCCAAACCTATTACTGGCTAGATGTAGAATCCAATGGGTTATATACATATAAAAATTGGCTAAGGATTTTTTTAATAAGATTGATTAAAATTTTGGATTCAATTAGGATTCTCGATAAGCATGCTAGCACGTGTGAAAACCTTAGCTCCTTGAAAGATCAATTTGGTCTCATCCCTTGCTAATTAGCTACCATAATTTGATGGGCATTTGGGTCAAGTCGTGCCACCTGAATGAAGTGAATTTCAGTGCAGGGGTAAAATGATAATTTTAAATTTTTTTCAAAATTATAATTTTACAGTGAAAATTATTAATTAATTTAATTAATTAACATATATTAACCCTATACAAGCATCTAAATATGATATATATAGCATACATTTAAATTTTGAAGTTTTGAATTCTCTATAGTAAATATTTTACTGTTATGTGTTCAAAACACATTACCTTCGTGCAGGTAGTCGATCGCTGCAGTCTGATCACCGTCAGAAAGGTCTGATCATTGCAATATAGTCACACAGTATGTCTGACCTCCATGGATCATCCACATGAAGCTCTCGGTCTGATCGGCTCCTCACGAATGCTAGTTCGTTGCAGAATCTTTTCGACAGTTGATGCTGATCGAACTCCTTCGATCTTGATCTGCCGACTCTTCAGATGCTCTGGATCATCAACAGATGTACTTGAGAGATTGATGAAGCTCTCTCTGAAATCTGGTGGGCTCACAACACTTGTAGCTCACTTTCTCACTTTTCGAACCCTAGACAGAAACCCTAGGGTACACAAGAAAAACCTTACGCCCACTCTTTCTTTTCTATTCTCTCCTTTTCTTTTCTTTTCTCATACAGAAAAGCTTTCTCACGCCACCCTACTCTTAGGATCA
>NC_025995.2:26984651-27030357 GCF_000442705.2 Elaeis guineensis | reverse complement strand
CCGTAATTGAAGTCGTGGGCGGAGTCCGGCTCCCGTAGGAGTCCGGACGAAGTCTGCCTGCAGCCGAAGTGGGGACGAGGTCCGGCTCCCGTAGGAGTCCGACGAAGTCTAGAAGATGGTCGATCATCATGGAAATGGGTGGAGTCCGTCCGTCGTGAAGAATCGATCGATGCTGGTGGGGCTTATCCGTCAGCAAAACTTGGGAGTGTTGCGGAGGCTCGACCGCCTGGGAGGTTTGAAGAGACGTCGTCGGAGGTCGGAAGTCGGTTGGATCCCCGGAGGGTCACTCCTGTCACGAACTTCGCTGGGGGATTTTATACCCAACACCAGTCCCCCTACTTTCGAGTTCGAATTTGAATGAAAGGAAGTACAGAGAAATTTTTGCAGCCGAAGTGTCCCCTGAATCCTGTGCACGATCGCCCCCAGATATTTGGCATTAAATACGCGCGTGCTGGAGTCTTTTCGAATCAGGGCGATTCGAAGGGACCTTTGGAATTTCCCGCTGGTACGTTGGCCCAGGTACGACGCAGTAATGGCTCTATCAACTGTCAGCCGCTTTTAGCCGCCTGCCGCGGTGAGTGGGACACGTGGCGAGCGTGGGTCGGCCTGGGGAGATCCCGATCATTATAGCATCGGATCCCAGGGTCTATTTAAACCCGTCTTTTCGCCTTTGAAGGCCTCATTCCGCCTGAAAGTTCCGTTGGTGTCTGCCTTCTCTCCGAAAGCTCTAACCCCCTTTGGCGTACGCCTTGGCCCCAAGCGTTCTTCGAGGTCGTCCCTGCCCTCACCCCTCTGCATCCTTCAGAGCGATCTAGGTTAGTCCCGGAACCTTCATTTTTCTTCTTGCCATTTAGGGGCCTTTTCTCCTCTATTTTCTCTCGTCGCATTCCTCTGGTTTGGTCTCCCGCAGCCCTTTCGCCCCTTGTCCCGCCTGATTTCTCCGGGATCTTTAGGGTCTTCGTTTAAAATATCTTCCGGCACCTCCGCCTCTAGTGGTTCCAGGAGTTGTCCGCGTCAGCCCCCCAGGACCCCCACACTGTAGACGAACTCGCATCTAGGGCTGGACCTCGCTCGATTTTGCGTCGGATGCCATACCTTGTTCTCTGACTCCGGACGAACTTCTACTGATAAGGGTTCAGTATGGAGTTCCTTCCGGAGTATGATCTGGAGCTTCCGGTCCCTCCGACCGGGCCAGCACCCCCCCACCTAATCGTTTCTGCCTGTATCAGGAGGCCTTCCGTGCCAGACTCCGGCTTCCGCTTTCGCCTTTCGTCGTCGCCCTCTTCCATTCTTAGATATTTCTTTAGCTTCAGTAGCGCCGAATTCCTTTAGGTTCTTGATAGGGTTCCTCTCCCTTTGCTATGTAGTCGAAGTTCAGCCATCTCTTTCTTTGTTAGGACTTTTACACCTTCAAGCGTCACCCCTCGGCAAAGGACTGGTGATATTTCTCCCCCCAGTTTGGCAAGAAGGGGTTGCTGAAAGGTGCTCCCTCTTCAATCCATAATTGAAAAGGGAAGTACCTCTTCGTCCATTGCCCGATCTTGAGGCTGGGATTGCCCCCTTGGGGCTCCTAAGGGACTTGTCCGTCGGGCTCCTAGCCTAGGGGAGGACGACCTTCAGGCCGCCGAAGGCTTCTTGGTTATTCGGCTCCTTCCCTTCCCAACCTTCTGAAGGAGCAGTTTTTGTTCAACATCGGCCTGAGTCCCCTGGATCCTGCGAGTATCCCATCTTTCCTTTCCTCTTTCTTTTTTTTTTTTTTGCACGCCACTTCTTCCTTTTACCCCGTCACTAATTTTTCTTCTTTTTTTTCTCTTCTTTTTTTCTTTTTTTTTTTAGGGATGGATGTCGAGCAGCACGGATGCTCGTCAGGGGTCTCAAGACCCACAAAAGAAAAGGCACCGCGGCCTCCAGATCGGCGAAGAAGGCTAGAACGGAGGAGACGAGCTCGGCCGTGCCTGTCCAGGCGGCCTTCGCAGTCAAAGTTCCTTCGGACGCCGAACCTCCGACTCCCCGGGCTTCTTCAGGAGTCCCCCCACTGAGGTTCCCGTTTCGGGGATCCGTTCTGTGGAGGCGCCCGGGTCGAGAGGGGGAGGAGAAGAAAGTCGGTGGCCCGCAGGGTGAGCAGCCGTCGGGCCACCATCGAAGAGTCCCACGGTTCCGAAGAAGAGCTGGAGGAGAATTCCTTCAATGATAGGGACTTAATAAAGCAGCTGATTGACGGCTGCATCCTACCCGAGGTCGTCCAGAGGATTGATCGCACCAATCCCGAACAGCGGGTTTGGGACTCCCTAGGATCCTTTCTTGAGGTAAACAGATTCACCTCCCTCCTTCCTTTCGCACCTTTGTTTAATTAATTCTCCAACTCCTATTCTGACCTCCTGGCCGCCCTTGCAGATCGAGCACCAGCTCCTCGCCAACATCGAGGCGACGAACCGGATGAGAAGGAATGCCATCCAGGCGGAGGAGCATCGTCGGACCGAAGTCACCCGCCTCCAAGAAAAGGTTGCTGAGGTAGCCAACCTCCAAGAGGCCCTGGAGAAAGAAAAGCAGGCCCTGGAGCAAGAAAAGCAGACCTCGGAGGAGACGGCGAGGAAGGCAGAGGCCGAGGTCGCCAATTTGGCGGAGCAGATCCCAGTCCTGGTCTCGGAGGCTAGGGTTCTAGCGATGGAGGAGTTCAAGGCCTCTGCGGAGATGAGGGATCTAAACGTCAAGTTCGGCCAAGAAGCATTCATCAAAGGATTGAACTCTGCCAGGAGAAGGTAGTCCAGAAATTTCTCGAGCTCGACCTCAGCTTCGTGAGTGAGGCGTCTGAGGACGAAGCCGATCCCTCTCCCACTGCTACTGTCACCGCAGCTCCCCTTCCGGGAACACCGAGCTCTCCAACCCCTACCTCAGAGGTCTGAGACCTCTGACCTTGTATTTTTCCTTTATTGCAATTTTTTTCTTTCCCCTCTTGTCCTTAAGAAATATTTATTCAATAAAATCGGGTTTCTCCTTTGGAGGGCTTCTGCACTCTGCTCCCTCTCTCTTTTTTTTTTTGCAATGGGATGCGCCTTGACGCTTTTGCCTCTCGATGGCAGTGTCCTGCCGAAGAGCTTCCCCTGCCACAAGAAATTCCGCTGAAGTCCGTGATCCAACGTCTAAAGAAGGAAGTTCATCATTTGACAAAGAGGTCGAAGAAGATGGATGGCGAACTTCGCAGGTTGAGGGAGAGCCACTCTGAAGCCACCGTGGAGGCCACCCACTTTCGAAACCTTCACGTGAAGGGAATCATGGAGTACAGTCGGAGGAAAGCAGACTTCGAGAAGGAGCTCAAGGAACACAAAAAATATGCCAACGACCGATCCCGGGCTCAAGCTGCCAAGATCAGTTCTCTCAGAGTGGAGCTGTCGGCTACACGGGAAAGGATTAGCCAGCTGGAAGGAAGCTCATCCCAGCTTCCTACTCGGGCCGACAGCGATCGAAAATGATCGAAGAAGGTCTCCGACCTTCAGCAGCAGCTCCGGAATGCCGAGGCGAGCTATGACGCGTATCGGGCCGGCTGGTGTAGGCAGATGGACGAATACAGGGGAAAGCTCAGGATGGCGACCGACGAGGTGGCCCACCTTCAGAGGCAGCTAGCTGGAGGGGCTCAGCTTGCTCCTGCTCTGGATTCCAGTGAACTCCAATCTCTAAGAAGAACCGTAGAAGAGCTATCTATCGCCCTTGGGGAGGGGAAGGCCGAGCTGCAGCAATTGAAGATCCAGCTGGTATGCAAGCAGCAGGCCGTCAAGGATGCGGAGGCAGAATCCGAGGTCTTGAGAAAAAGGCGTCGAGAGGCGGAGAACGAAAGCCAGTGATTTCATCGAAGATACATGGAGATACTAATGAGAGAGAGAAAATTGGAAGCAGAAATCAAAGTTTAAGGCGCTCCCCGACGAGGGTCAATGCCGAAAGTTCGAGGTCGGAGGAAGCCGGGCCCCCTTAGGGCTCTTTTTGTCCTTTGTTCCTCTAAGTGTCTTCTTTTGTCGCTTGTCTGTTTGTCGTCGCCGTTGTCGCTGTCGTTGTTGTTTTTGTTGTTTTTTCTTCTCCAGGCTTTCAGGCTCTGTAACGCATGTTTTGCTAATGAAATGAAAAGGTCTTTGCTATCTTACCCATATGTCGTGTTGAACTGTCGTGTGCCGGACTTCTTACATTTTTGCCCCGTGTGATGTCGATGTTGTTCGAGGATTCCTTGTTCATCTGTGTATTAGGTCATCATTGTCGAGTTTTCGATTCGACGTTGGCACCGCTTGGAGGTTCCTGGTTATTGCCGTGTCGGTTTGCCTTTCGTTTGTGACCATAGATCTTACTCTCTCTTCCTCCCTCTTCATAGAGACAAGGTCCTTTGTGCTTTTAATGTAGTTTGACCTTCATTTTTTGTTGGGGTAGGGGGTCGCGGTGGCGTAGAGGGGTCGTCGCGAAAGTTTTCTTTTTCTTGCCGGGTCTCGAACGGTCGGACCTTAGTCGGCGTCGCGGTGAGGTTCTTCCCCTATTTTTGATGTGGTCAGTTTCAGCTCAGGTCAGGACGAGGTTCTCCTTCTGTTCCTAACGGAGCTATGGGGGCACATATGGGTGCTGTATGGCCTCTCCTCCCATCTGGTCTGAGTGTAACCGGGCCTTCGACTTTGCTCATGTTAGGGCGAGGTTCTCCACCTGTCCCTAATATGGCTGTGGGGGTACATGTGGGCACTGTTTGGCCTCTCCCCCCATCTGATCTAAGAGGAACCGGACCTTCGACTTTGCTCATGTTAGGACGAGGTTCTCTCCTGTCCCTAACATGGCTGTGGGGGCGCATATGGATGCTGTTTGGCCTCTCTCCCATCCGGTCTAAGAGAATCGGGCCTTCGATTTTGCTCATGTTAGGATGAGGTTCTCCTCCTGTCCCTAACATGGCTGTGGGGGTGCATATGGGCGCTGTTTGGCCTCTCTCCCCATCCGATCTAAGAGGAACCGGGCCTTCGACTTTGCTCATGTTAGGGCGAGGTTCTCCTCCTGTCCCTAACATGGCTGTGGGGGCGCATATGGGCGCTGTTTGGCCTCTCCCCCCATCCGGTCTAAGAGGAATCGGGCCTTCAACTTTGCTCATGTTAGGGCGAGGTTCTCCTCCTGTCCCTAACATGGCTGTGGGGCGCATATGGGTGCTGTTTGGCCTCTCCCCCCATCCGGTCTAAGGAGAATCGGGCCTTCAACTTTGCCCACATTAGGGTTTATTTTTGTTGTCCGAAGGGGTCGTCCCCTGTCGTTACAAGTTCGTACCAAAAAGAAAAGATGTGCAGATCTGAAAGGAATCTTGATTTGAAATAGAGTCGTTCGTTGTACATTTATAAGTTTTCAAATCCTAGTGCTGTGGAAGGTCTGCTTCCTGCCAAGGTCCTCCAAAGATGGAGTTGATGATCCCGATTGGAGGTCGATCTCTGGGCTGCTCTTCCCTCCTTGGCGGCTCAGGCTGCGGCAGGGTCCTTGGTCGATCTTCTCTACCCTCAGGCCAGCGTCGAATGAATCTGTCTAGCCGACCTCATCGGATGAGCTCCTCGATCTCGTCTCGGAGCTGGATGCGTTCCTCCATGTCGTGGCTGTGGTCACGATGGTAGAGGCAGAACTTGTTCAGATTGTGCTTTTCGGGATGCGTGTGCATCCTCTCTGGCCTAGGGAGCTGCTCTCTGACCTCCATTAGCACCTGGATTTTTGATACGTTGAGGGGGGCATAGTTGCAGAATCTTCCTGGGGGAGAATCCCATCGAGCCCAGCGATCTGGGCTTCCCTGCCTGCATGCTCGAGGAGGAGTCTGGATGCGCTTGTGCCCAGGAGGAGTTCGAGAACGTGGCCGAGCTTCTCTCAGCCATTTTTTGACTGTGGGCTTATTCGGGTCTCCTGCCTGCCGCTCTCTCGCGGCCTCTTCATCCTTCATTTTGAAGGCTTCTTCAGCTCGAGCGTACCCTTCGGCCCGGGCCAATAGATCAGCAAAATCTCTGGGGTACTTCTTTTCCAGGGAGAACAAAAGGTCGTTCTCCTAAAGGCCACCCTTCAGAGCGGCCATCACTACCGACTGGTACAAGTTCCGGACCTCCAGCACGGCGACATTGAAACGGTTGATGTAGGCCCGAATGGACTCCTCCTCCCTCTGCTTGATGTTGATGAGGGACTCCGAACCCTTTCGGGGATGCCGGCTGCTAACGAAATGAGCCACAAACTAGTAGCTCATCTGATCAAAGGAAAAAATGGTATCCGACTTCAGCGCCGAGTACCAGTTTCTTATCGTGCCCTTCAAGGTGGATGGGAAGGCTCAGCACAGGATGGCGTCGGGCGTGCCATGAAGCAGCATCATTGTCCGAAAGGCCTCCAGATGATCAACCAGATCTGAAGTCTCGTCGTAGCTTTCAAATTGAGGGAGCTTGAAGCTTGGCGGGATCAGTTCCTGCATGATCATTTGAGAAAAGGGAGGGTCAGTACAAATGTCCTCACCGTAAGCAGGGGGAGCATGGCGGAGTTCTTCGATCCGCCGGTTCATCTCCTGGAGCCTCCAGTCCAGAAAATTCTCTCGATTACGGGTCTCGAGGGTCTTTTGACAGAATGGAGGTAGAGATCTTCCAGGGGTGGAATCGTGATCCGATTGAGGGCTCTCCACCCTCAGATTCATCTTTCCGGGAAAGACGGGGCGGCTGGCCCAAGTGGCCCATCCTACCGTCGGATTCTGATGTTCTGGTGATGCTCTCTCCACTCGCACTGATGCCTACGACTGCTGCTGCTGTTGTATGGCCTGCACAGCTTCAGTGAGGCCTCTGACTTGCTGCACCAGTAGGTCGAATTGCTCCGCGCCAACCGCCATTGCCGGAGGAGGAGGAGGCTGAAAAATTGGGGGTGAGGCCGGAGCCTGGGATCTGGCCGCGGAGGCCGTGAATCATTGCGTGGACGCTTTGCGGGGAGGCATCGGGCGAAGACCTAGTGGAGGAAGGAAGAGAGGACGTCGGAAAAGATGATCGGAGGCGGTCCCGTTGAGTGCTCCTTTAAGAACAAGGGTACTGCGAAGACACAGCCCTTCCTCTAGCGTCAATCCTGTTGGTGCAAAAATCCGCCTGCATCGGAGAAGCTGGAGTCGAGGGAGTCGCGGTCGCCATCGGGACCTGCAAAAGAACTCTAAACCGGAGGTGGGGTTGCTCCGGCAAGATCCTCCGATGCTCCAGTCAATTCTCTGCCTCAACAAGAATGGAGTGCTCGAACGAAAATTTTAGTAGAGTTTTTAGGTAAGAAATGAGAGCTTAGAGAATAACGTATCTGGGGTCCCTCTTTTATAGGTGGAGGGGGTAACAGACTGATAGCGATGTTTGTAACCATCTGGCAGTGGGCTACCCGGGATCAGGAGGAGTTTGTTGCGAAGAGTAGTGGAGTGAAATCGTGGCTATCACCGGGACATGCCACGTGGAGTCTATTACGGAGAGTGGAGCGGCATCCGTTATCGTGACTTGCCAGAGGATGGAGGAACCACGCGGTATCCGTCGCAGGAAGTGGAGCAGGATTGTGGCCATTATTGTGGTCTGCCAGGGAGTGATGGAGCCACACGAAATCCGTCGCAAAAGTGGAGTAGTATCGTGGCCATTATTGTGGTCTGCCAGGGAGTGATGGAGCCGTGCGGAATCCATCGCAGGAAGTGGAGCAGAGTCGTGGCCGTTACTGTGGCCTGCCAGGGGGTCCAGGCCTGTCGGCCGAAGTTCGGTTGGAGTCCGATCTCCGTAGAAGCCCGGACGGGGATCATTTGTCGAGAAGTCTCGGCCAAGGCCGCTCGTGGTAGGAACTTGAAGTAGTTCGCTTGCAACGGTAACTCGGAGTGGGTCGTTTGCAACAGGAGCTCGAAGTCCGACTCTCAGACGAAGTCTTCCTGCAATCGAAGTCGGGGATGAAGTCCGGCTCCCGTAGGAGTCCGGACGAAGTCAACCTGCAATTGAAGTCGGGGGGTGAAGTCCGGCTCCCGTAGGAGTCCGGACGAAGCCTACCTGTGATTGAAATCGTGGGCGGAGTCCGACTCCCGTAGGAGTCCGGACGAAGTCTATCTGCAGGTGAAGTCGTGGGCGGAGTCCGACTCCCGTAGGAGTCCGGACGAAGTCTGCCAGCAGCCGGAGTCGGGGACGAGGTCCGGCTCCCGTAGGAGTCTGGGCGAGGCCTTCCTGCAGTCGGAGTTGGGGACGAGGTCTGGCTCTCGTAGGAGTCCCAGCGAAGTCTACCTGCAATTGGAGTTGGGGGCGAAGTCCGGCTTCCATAGGAGTCCGGACGAAGTCTACCTGTAATTGAAGTCGTGGGCGGAGTCCGGCTCCCGTAGGAGTCTGGACGAAGTCTACCTGCAGCTAGAGTCGGGGATGAGGTCCAGCTCCCATCAGAGTCCGAACAAGGCCTTCCTGCAGTCGGAGTTGGGGACGAGGTCTGGCTCCCGTAGGAGTTCAGGCGAAGCCTACCTGCAATTGGAGTTGGGGGCGAAGTCTGGCTCCCATAGGAGTTCGGACGAAGTCTACCTGTAATTAAAGTCGTGAGTGGAGTCCGGACTCCTGAGTCCGGCTCCCGTAGAAGTCCGGACGAAGTCTGCCTGCAGCCGGAGTCAGGGATGAGGTCCGGCTCCCGTAGGAGTCCGGACAAGGCCTTCTTGCAGCCGGAGTTGGGGACGAGGTCCAGCTCCCGTAGGAGTCCAGACAAGGCCTTCCTGCAGTCGGAGTTGGGGACAAGGTCCGGCTCCCATAGGAGTCCGGGCGAAGCCTACCTGCAATTGGAGTTGGGGGCGAAGTCTGACTCCCGTAGGAGTCCGGATGAAGTCTACCTGTAATTGAAGTCGTAGGCGGAGTCCGGCTCCCGTAGGAGTCCGGATGAAGTCTGCCTGCAGCCGGAGTCAGGGACGAGGTCCGACTCCTGTAGGAGTCCTGACAAAGCCTTCCTGCAGTCGGAGTCGGGGACGAGGTCCGGCTCCCGTAGGAGTCTGGGCGAAGCCTACCTGCAATTGGAGTTGGGGGCGAAGTCCGGCTCCCGTAGGAGTCCGGACGAAGTCTACCTGTAATTGAAGTCGTGGGCGGAGTTCGGCTCCCGTAGGAGTTCGGACGAAGTCTGCCTGCAGCCGGAGTCTGGGATGAGGTCCGGCTCCCGTAGGAGTCCGAACAAGGCCTTCCTGCAGCCGGAGTTGGGGACGAGGTCCGGCTCCCGTAGGAGTCCAGATAAGGCCTTCCTGCAGCCAGAGTTGGGGATGAGGTCTAGCTCCCATAGAAGTCCGGGCGAAGCTTACCTGAAATTGGAGTTGGGGGCAAAGTCCGACTCCCATAGGAGTCTGGACGAAGTCTACCTGTAATTGAAGTCGTGAGCGGAGTCTGGCTCCCGTAAGAGTCCGGACGAAGTCTGCCTGCAGTCGGAGTCGGGGACGAGGTCCGGCTCTCGTAGGAGTCCGGGCGAAGCCTACCTGCAATTGGAGTTGGGGGCGAAGTCTGGCTCCCGTAGGAGTCCGGACGAAGTCTACCTGTAATTGAAGTCGTGGGCGGAGTCCGACTCCCGTAGGAGTCCGGACGAAGTCTGCCTGTAGTCGGAGTCGGAGACGAGGTCTGGCTCCCGTAGGAGTCCGGGCAAAGCCTACCTGCAATTGGAGTTGGGGGCGAAGTCCGGCTTCCGTAGGAGTCCGGACGAAGTCTACCTGTAATTGAAGTCGTGGGCGGAGTCCAGCTCCCGTAGGAGTCCGGAAGAAGTCTGCCTGCAGCCAGAGTCGGGGATGAGGTCCGGCTCCCGTAAGAGTCCGGGTGAAGCCTACCTGCAATTGAAGTTGGGGGCGAAGTCTGGCTCCCGTAGGACTCCGGATGAAGTCTACCTGTAATTGAAGTCATGGGCGGAGTCCGGCTCCCGTAGGAGTCCAGACAAAGTCTGCCTGCAGCCGGAGTCGGGGACGAGGTCTGGCTCCCGTAGGAGTCCGGACAAGGCCTTCCTACAGTCGGAGTTGGGGACGAGGTCCGGCTCCCGTAGGAGTCCGGGCGAAGCCTACCTGCAATTGGAGTTGGGGGTGAAGTCCGGCTCCTGTAGGAGTCCGGATGAAGTCTACCTGTAATTGAAGTCGTGGGCGGAGTCCGGCTCCCGTAGGAGTCCAGACGAAGTCTGCCTGCAGCCGGAGTCGGGGACGAGGTCCGGCTCCCATAGGAGTCCGGGCGAAGCCTACCTGCAATTGGAGTTGGGGGCGAAGTCTGGCTCCCGTAGGAGTCCGGACGAAGTCTACCTGTAATTGAAGTCGTGGGCGGAGTCCGACTCCCGTAGGAGTCCGGACGAAGTCTGCCTGCAGCCGGAGTCGTGGACGAGGTCCGACTCCCGTAGGAGTTCGGACAAAATCTAGAAGATGGTCGATCATTATGAAAATTTGGGTGGAGTCCGTCCGTCGCGAAGAATCCGATCAACGCTGGTGGGGGCTTATCCGTCAGCAAAACTTGGGAGTGTTGCGGAGGCTCGACCGCCTGGGAGGTTTGAAGAGACATCGTCGAAGGTCGAAAGTCGGTTGGATCCCCGGAGGGTCACTCCTGGCGCGAACTTCGGCTGGAGGGCATTTTATACCCAACAGTCTGCATGGGTCTAACCAAATTTAGTTTGGTTGAGAACCTAATTAGATAAAATTCAAATTCAAATGAATTTGAACCAAAGCCCATGCATCACTTTATCTCTGTGGCCTTTTTTTCTTCACGTGAGAAATATTTCTACATGAATGTTTCTCGTGCCCAGAAGAGGATTGACACCCACTTTTTGATCCCCTTGGATCTTGAATGAGATTGGTTTAAAATTTAAGTTCAAAAGATTTGAATTTGAATGAAAACTTAGAGTCCAAACCTTATTGGACTCTTTTCAAAATTTCTGACCTTTCTTCCCACACGAGAATCAATTTTTGCATGATGATTTCCCATGCCAATTTGATGTTTCTCGCCTCTCTTTTGTGCCCCTTTGGGATAGGATAGGATTAGTTAAGTTTTGAATTCAAATAGGTTTGAATTTAAACTAAACTATCTAGTGTTTATCCTATCCTATCTCATCTCCACGCCAACCATAAAATCTCTCAATTTTGTGCAACAAAAGTTGAGAATTTCATCGTGGAAATTGGTTTCTGAGAAAGAGGAGGCATGAAACAAAGAGGGGGTGGGTCATTCTATGCAACAGAAAGAAGAAAATTGTTTCCTCTTTGGGTGTAAGTTCTAGGATAGGGTTCTAGAGTTTCGGCTCTAGATTTTTGTGAGAAGAAAAATTAAGAGTGTCTTGTTCCATACCTCCTACACCACCACCACCTCCTATTGTTCCATCCTTTGATCTAAAAAAGTTCGGATGATCCAAAGGAAGGAGCACATATCAGCTATCCAGTGCCTTTCGTACGAGCTAGCACTCCTGGAGAAGGATGATCTGATCAGGACTTCAAGCGGACATCCTGTAGAGGCCGAATGTGCTATGTGGCTCCTCAGCATTAGAAAAAATCTATTACCATATCTATCAGCAGTGATGATCATCGATCCGTACTCTGATAAAGAATCTAATCTCAGTAGATAGGATCTACTCCTGATTAGAATGCTTATTTTAGATTTGATCTGCTTGCACGATTGATATGATCAATCGCACTTTAAATCAGATGTTGTATATTCATATCATATAATCCTTATTTGGTAGTTTCTAGATCAGATCTAGAGCATGCAAATAGATTAAAATGTTTAATCTATAGTCTTCCACTAAAATTTTTAAAAATGTATGCTTTGAACTGTCGATTTTTTCATCACATGGTATCAGAGCCACATTTCTTATGACATGTATATTATGCATATAATCTGACTTTAGTTATTTAGATTAGATCTGAATAATTAATCTTAATTTTGAGTAGTAAAGTAGTCAAATTGGATAGATCACCATAGCCATCCGGTCATAGGAGAAAGTAAGGTTTCATGGTCCTTTCCTCCCATTCGATGGGATTCTCCTATGACGTGTAGGGGTGCTGTGTGATTAATTTTCATGAAGATGAACAATGAAAGGAGCTTAGAAGTTTTTTTTAGATCTGATACATTGTATGTTAGATCTAAAATTAATTTTCAATTGATTGTATGATAATTTGTAAAAATATTTTATAAAATTTAAAATTATTTTCAAATACCGAATCCCAACCCATGTCAACCCAAAACTTAATTGAGAATTAAGTGATCTAGATTTGATAATCAAAGATCTAAGACCTAATTTTCATAAATTATGGATTTATGGGTTAGCTTGAGTCATGTCCGTTTAACTGGATTGGACCTAGGGCTAGAAATCATTGATAATGGACTATGTTAGTAATTGATCAAATCTAATTAATGGTTAATTCTGATTGGATCAATTCTTCTCTTGATCAATTCTCAATAGTTGTAGTTGGTCAGAGTCTATGTCTTTGATTAGATCAAGATGGATCTCGATCATAGCTCCATGACCGAACTCAAGTCTATAAGTTGATCAAATTGAAACTGATTAATCAGTTGGTGTCTAAGGTAAGTATGATAGTCTTGATCAGTGTTCATTAATTGAGAGCTACTCATATAGATTAAGTCTATGGTGAGTTAATGGCATATCCCTCCCACCGATCTCACTTACCTAGCCAACGTGGTGAATCATATTTTGATCAGATCACTTAATGATTAAGGTTGACCCATGCTAGCTAAAAAATCAGTATGACTGATTTAGGTGCCCCTAGTTCGACTTGTCTATAGTCTTCTTCATGACTTAGTGAAGCCAGTGGGAGGATTTGTGACTAGTTGGCTGGACCAACTCATATCTAGTCTTCTTTGATCTGACTTAGTGAAATCAGTAGGAGGATTATGATTAGCTGGTCAGTCTTTTCTCTTTTCTTAATAGATTTGACTAAATCCTCTAAAATTATTAGGTCCTTAAAAATAAAATAGTTATGGTGATAATTAGATCATAGGCTTCCATGATATTGGATGATAATGGTTCCAATAGTTGAGATGATCATTGGAGGTGCCACACGCCTGGTGCTCATCTGGCTATCGAAATTATCACTCATAATATGTTGATTTAGATGTATCTTTCTAACGATGGTCAGATTGATCGAGCCACACTCAGGTCTGGTCATTCATTTGTCAGATACACTGAATTCTGACATATTAATGGTGGGACCTAATCAAAACTTTCAATGGAGGTACCACATGCCTGCTAAAGAGGTGCCTGAGGTAAAATTAACTACTAGAAGTTGTTTGGTGAAATAATTAGTTAACAACTATCCATGGGTGCACAGGGGTTGGTCGATTTGGTCGAGCTACACTCGGGCCCATGTGCAGTCAGTGAGGATTCTAGTACCCACTAAAGAATTAGTATAATTTTTTGAATTAGAGGTAGAGGCTACCAATTCGAATAAAATAGTGAGAAAATTTTTAGACTAAAGTTCATGTCTTTAGGCCTAATCAATTCATATACTAATTAAGCTTTGGTTTTTCCTTTTTGCAGTTACGACCACCATTTTATTGCTCTGATTACTATTAGATAGTATAAATTAATGAGATCCAATTTTGATAGTTGGTATCGAAAACTCAAAGTCATCCTGAAGCACGAATAGATCTCGTACATGCTGACAGATCCGATATCCGAGGAGCCAGCCTCAAATGTCCGTAGTATGGTTCGAGATACTAACCAGAAGTGGCTCAACGATTGAACCACAAGACGTTGCACAATGCTGGTGGCTATGAATGATAAGTTCAACCGTAGATTTGAGAATGCTCAATCACAGGACATGCTTCAAATATTGAATGAGTCCTTTAGTACATCCAAAGACATTGAGAGGTACAAGATGAATTGTGCTATCTTCAACGCTCGAATGAAAGAAGGGGCATCAGTCATTAATCATGTACTGTACATGATCGAGATGATTGAGTACTTGAGCAAGCTCAACTTTTTTCTGCATGAGTAGCTGAGAAAAGATGCAATTTTGAACTCTCTATCAAAATCCTACCTCTTTTTTCTTACTCCTTATAGAATGACAAAGCCTACAATCAACTACCATGATTTGCTGAGATTGCTGCAGAACTTTGAGAAAGATCATCAGCTCTATAAAGAGTCAACGAATGTGGTGGGAGGATCTTCTGGGCATTGACCCTTTAAGAAAGGAAAGAAGAAGAAAAAGAAGGTGCAAAGTGCTGGAGCGTCCAAGCTCAGTCAGATCAAGAAATCTAAGTCTGATCAGAGTCAGATGGAATACTTCTATCGCAAGAAGTAGGGGCACTAGAAAAAAAACTATCCTCAGTACATTGCCTCCCTAGATCCGAATAGGCCAAAAAAGAAGCAAACGATTGCTGGACAAAATAATTATATGATAATATCTTGTAATTTTTTTATTTATGATTCTACTATCTGGATACCAGAAACTCTTTTAACATATGCAATTCATTGCAGAGTCTGCAGGTCAATAAGAGATTTGAAGAAGGTGAAAGATTCCTTAATATTGGAGATGGAAGATCTATTCCAGTTCCAGCATTAGGGATTGTTAAGCTTGTATTCAAGTCCAATATAATTGTTCTTAGTAAATATCACTTTTGTCCTTTATTTTTATTGAATATTATTTCTATAGATCTTTTGGCCATAAACGGTTACGAGATTTCAATAAATTTTTTTTTTAATATCATTATGAATAGTGTTAATGTGATGAATGGACAACTGAACAATAAAATTTACATATTGTCACAACCTGTTAGTGTAATGTACACGATCGGCAAATGTCCTAGAATTGATGATGTCTCCGATGTCTACTTTTGGCACTATAGGTTAGGTCATGTTAACAAGAACAGAATAAATAGGTTGAGTCAAAAGAAAATTCTCGAAGTCAATGATTGTGAATCACTTCCAATCTGTGAGTGTTATCTTCTTGAAAAAATGATCGTCACTTTTTATTGAAAAAAGTGAACAAGCCAGTGAAGTTCTAGGTCTAATACATACTAATATAAGTGGATCCATAAACATGAGTGCCAAAAGTGGGTATTACTACTTTATTACGTTTACAGATGACCTATCGAGGTATGGATACTCTATTTAATGACATATAAGTCTGAATTATTTGAAATATTCAAATGATTTCGTAATAAGGTAGAGAAACAAACTGAAAAGTATATTAAAACTTTTCAATTTGATCGAGGAAGAGAATATCTCTCCAGTAAATTTCTAATATACTTAGAAGAGAATGGGATTCTCTTACAGTGGACTTTTTCTAGAACACCACAGCATAATGATGTATCAGAAAAAAAAATCGAACCTTATTAGATATGGTTCGATCCATGATAGACTTTACAAGTCTGTCGATCTCCTTTTGGGGATATACATTTGAGTCAGTTTGTTATATACTTAATAAAGTTTCAAGCAAGTCCGTAAGTAAAACATCATATGATTATGGATAAGGTATAAGTCAGTACTCTCTCACCTTATGATTTGGGGGTGTCCGGCTTATGTCAAACATTTAAAAATGGATAAGTATGGACCTAGATCTAACAAGTATCCATTTATAGAATACCCAAAAGAGACTAAGAAATATTGCTTCTATCTTGCTGATAAACAAAAGATGTAAGTCAATAATAGGATAGTCTTTTTGAAAAACGAGTTCTTTAGAGAAGGAACTAATGCCTCTAAGGTTAAACTTGATAAAGTTCAATCCATAGAAGAATCGGCACAATCTAATAAACCTGTAGAATCGGATTTGATTAGATCAAATCTAGAACCTGTTGTACAGACATCTTTGAGGAGATCTGGTAGAATACCACGTCAGCCAGATAGATACTATAATTTTTTGATCTGAGATGGTGATCCTGTTGAACTCGATGAGAATAATGAAGATCTGATCATCTATATAGATGCAATACAGAGGTCTGACTCCGATAAGTAGCTAGAAGCCATGAAGTCTAAAATAGAGTACATGAAGGTCAATGATGTATGGACATTAGTTGACCTACCTGAAGGAATAAAACCCAGAGGGTGTAAGTGGATCTTCAAGAGGAAGAGGGACACAGACGAAAAGGTGGAGACCTATAAAGTCCGTCTGATTGTCAAGGATTATCGTCAGCATTATGGTATTGACGATGATGAGACGTTTTCTCCTATTGCAATGTTCAAATTCATTCGGATCATGCTTGTGATAGCAGCACACCTAGAGTATGAAATCTGACAAATGGATATGAAAATAGCCTTCCTAAATGGAGAGTTGGAAGAAGAGGTGTATATGATATAATCTGAAGATTTCATATCCATAGATGAGTCTAAAGTGTGCAAGCTTCAAAGGTCTATTTATGGATTGAAGCAGGCATCTCGAAGTTGAAACATGCATTTTAATAAAGTGATCAGAATATATGGCTTCATTAAGAATGAAGAAGAAGCTGTATATACAAGTAGATTAATAATTCTGTGGTAGTATTTCTTATTTTGTATGTAGATGATATTTTCTTAATCAAAAATAATATCCCTGCATTACAAGGAATAAAAGTTTGACTGTGGTCACAATTTTCTATGAAGAACTTAGGAGAAACATCCTACATCCTTGGGATAAAGATCTATAGAGATAGATCTAAGAAGTTGCTTAGATTATCCTAATCCATATATATTGATACTATGCTGAAGTAGTTCAGTATAAAAAATTTCAAGAAAGACTATCTTCTGATAGGTCATAAAATTTTATTTTAGAAAAGGGATTATCTGACAACTCCTCAAGAGAGAGCGTATGGGTAGAATTTCATATGTTTTGATAGTGGGATCCATTATATACGTCATAATATGTACGAGATCGAATGTGGCATACTCACTAGGGATAGTAAGCAGATACCAATCCGATCTAGGTGAGAACCCCTGAAAGATCATAAAGATCATCTTTAAGTATTTGAGAACTGCTAAGGACCAGTAGCTTGTCTATAGAGAATTTGACTTAAAACTTATGAGATTTACCGACTCCATTTTTTAGTCAAATCATGATGATAGCAAGAGTGTGTCGAGATACGTATATACCCTGAACGATGATGCAATCTGTTGGAAAAGTTTCAAGCAGCACACCGTGGCCGACTCTACTTACGAGGTAGAATATATCACAGCATCCGATGCTGCAAAAGAAGCTGTGTGGTTACGAAAGAAGCTGTGCCATCCTCTCTCGATGGCCCTATCTTGTTGTACTATGACAGTACTAGCATCATTGCTCAAGTGAAGAAATCAAATTTACATCAGCGCACCAAGCACATTCTACACCGTGACTACCTAGTTTGGGAGATCGTGGATCAAGATAATGTCGAGCTTTCGAAGATCGATAAAAAAGAGAACCTAACTGATCCATTTACTAAAGTCCTCGATGTCAAAAAAGTTGAAGATTATCAATCAAAGATGGGTATACGATACTGTACTGATTGGCTTCAGTCCAAGTGAGAGTTGTTGAGAATTGTGTCCCAAAATCAATCATCGACCTGTTGACGGTTGAGCTCATTATTGTAGTTGTATATGAATTATTAAATAATAAATATTATTAATTTTTTTCATCACTTTGTATATTTTTTTGAACTTCTATATTGTTATGAAGTTTTTAGGACTATTTCAATCAATATAGGAGGATATATCATTTATTCCTTAAACCTAGTTCATGACCAAATGATATGCTATTATTAGGACAATAGCTATATCAAGTGTAGGTTATTATGTGCCATAGATATTAGTTATCCTCTTAACCAAAGAGTGTGAAGACACTGACATGGCATGCAAGTAAGATGTAGATATACATCTCACAAAATGTGACCAACTGCGAAGTACTCTACTATCAAGAGTAGCTCGTGAAAGATATGGATATAAGTGTCTCTCTGATCTGAGATCACCAGGTAACTTGCAAGCAACTCACTGTGTTTTAGTACTGGACTATCTAAATTTTTAATTCAATGATGAAAGATTTCTGAACATAATCAAGTACTTGTGAAGTTAGTGTGTGAGTTAAAATGGAATTGATCCCTCCGAATAAGTAAGAGTTAATGCATTACTATATTTTAATTCAGTAAAACTTCGATCAAGATAATCTATATGATGGATTTAAAAAGTTGAAATACAATGTAGATGACTTTTTTTAGATTGACAGTCAAATCTCAGGACACTTTGAGTATTAAGATCAAAGGGATGAATTATATGGTAACTATATGCCAATGGGTTCTTGAATGTTGCTTAGTAATCCTTTGATCTATCTAGACATTGGGTACCATTGCTAGATGGTCACTTTAATTGGTACAAAAAAATTATTTTTGTACTATCGATTTAGGTTTGAATCTATGGGGTCACACTCAAAAGAAGTTTCTGACTTATCATGCAGCTAATCTATGATTAAGAATCATTTCAGGATATAATCATCAATTCGATTGATGATTAACCTTGTGCAAAAATTATAATAAATTAATTTATTAATAGTTAATGAATTATAAAAAAATTAATTAGTAATTAGATTGTTAATTAGTTCAATTTGATTGAGCATTGAGATTTGGATCAAGTCTAATTGAATTAGATTCAATTAGATTTGACCCGATTAAGTTATAAGATAATCTAATCGCTAAGGATGTTTGATTCCTGATTTGATCGAAATTTGAATTCGATTAATTTTTAATTTGATTAGAATTTAATCAAGATAATTTGTTACCTAATTAAATTAGGTTCAATGATCTGAATGGATCCAACCTATTTAGTTTGGTTGAGAACCTAATTGGATAAAACTCAAGTTCAAATGGATTTTAACCAAAGCCCACGCGCCACCCTATCTCTGCACCCTTCTTTTCTTCACACAAGAAATATTTCTGCATGAATATTTCTCACACCTAAAAGAGGATTGATGCCCACTTTCTAATCTCCTTTAGTTTTGAATGAGGTTGGTTTAAAATTTGAGTTCAAAATGTTTGAATTTGAATGAGAACTTAGAGTCCAAACCTTGTTGGACTCTTCCCAAAATTGCCGACCTCTCTTCCCATGTACGAATTAGTTTTTGCATGATGATTTCTCATGCCAATCTAATGTTTTTTGCCTCTCTTTTGTGCCACCTTGGGATAGGATAGGATTAGTTAAGTTTTGAATTCAAATAGGTTTGAATTTAAATTAAACTACCTACTGTTTATCCTATCCTATCTCATCTCCACGCCAACCATAGAACCTCTCAATTTTATGTGATAAAAGTTGGGAATTTCACCATGGAAATTGGTTTTTGAGAGAGAGGGGGTGTGAAACAGAGAGGGGGTGGGTCATTCTATGCGACAGAAAGAGGAAAACTATTTCCTCTTCGGGCATGAGTTCTAAGGTGAGGTTCTAGGGTCTCGGCTCTAGATTTTTGTGAGAGAAAAAATCAAAAGTATCTTGTTCCATACCTTCGAAACCACCACCTCCTCCTATTGTTCCATCCTTTGATCTGAAAGAGTTTGCGTGATCCAAAGAAAGGAGCACATATCAGCCATCCAGTGCCTTTCACACGAGCTAGCACTCTCGGAGAAGGACGATCTGATCAGAACTTCGAGTGGATATTTTGTAGAGATTGGACATACTGTGCAGCTTTCTGACATCAGGAAGAATTCGTTACCACATCCATCAGCAGTGGTGATCATCGATCCACACTCTGGTAAAGAATCTAATTTCAATAGATAGGATCTACTCCCAATTAGAATACTTATTTCAGATTTGATCTGCTTGCATGATTGATATGATCAATCATACTTTAAATCAGATATTGCATTTATACATATCATATGATCTTTGTTTGATAGTTTCTAGATCAGATTTAGGGTATGCAAATAGATCAAAATATTTAATTTGTAGTCTTCTAATAAAATTTTTGAAAATACATGCTTTGAACTATCGATTTTCTCTTCAGATGTGGTGAATAAAATATTGATAATCAAAAGAAAAGTTAATGAAGAATATATGGAAGGAGAAAAATCAAAAAAAGAGAAAAAAGTCAAATAATTCTCAGGGACAGAATAATAAAAATACTAAGGTTCGAATAAGAGATTAGTGAGTGATAACACTAGATCAATTGATAGCGTAAAATATTTTAAACAAAATTTTATGTCTTGACAGGATGGGGTGCATCTCGGCCATCTCATCCCATTCCTATGAGAAAGTAGAATTGATATGGGCTCGGAACTCCAAAATCCATCTATACAGGGAGAAAAAAGGAAAGAGAAAATATGGAAAGGAAGAAAAGAAAAAAATAAAAGAAAAGAAGAAGAAAAATAAAAAAAAATGAAAGGAGAAGAAAAAGAAAGAAAAAGAGAGAAAAGAAAGGAAGGTAATGGAAAAGAAGGAACAAATAAAAAAAAGAATGAAAGAAATAAAGGAAAGAAGAAGGAAAAAAAGATAGAGAATACCTATTAGGATGCATGACCAAGACTACCGTTGAGACTGAATAAAATAGTAGGGCATCTTGTTCTATGGAGAAACCAAAACATCTTTATCCCATGAAATTTAAAACTTTGGTTCTAAATGTAGCAAAGCTCATACCGATAATGAATGTCGTTGGATCATTGGTGCTTCTTTAAATATAATAAGATATGCAACGAAATAGTTGAATACCCATAAAGAACTAAGTCAGCTTGCCTCGATAATTGAACAAAATAAAGATAGAAATCACGGACTCGAGGAAGAGTCTATGCTCTTATATAACAAGATGCACAAATCCGATGTAGTAGTAATGGACTCTAAGAGATATTCTCAGAATTAATTGGATTAATCAATTGATTTCACTCGTAAGATAAGTAATGATTTATCTTCTCTAAATTTTTTTATTAATATAATATTATTTTTGAATATCATACAAATTAGTTGATTTATATGTGACATATAAATTTTACAAAAATATGTTTTGAATAGATATTGATATGAAATTTTGAAGTAGTATTTCTTAGACTATTATTGTAGTTGTTTATTGATTTGAAATCATATATATATATTTTAATTTGAATATGAAATATATATTATTGTGTAAAAATGAATATTTATACAAATTGGATTTGAGCTTTCAGTCTGACTATGTTCTAAACCATACCAATTGAGGCTTATACATTGACACTCTGATTATTATTGAGCTCATGATTCTATTTTTGACCTAACTATAGGGTATAAATATAGTGTTCCAACCTTATCATAGAGTATAATTGCGGTATTCTGGTTTGACCACAGGATATAAGTATGGCATTCTGGCTCTGCCATAGGATATGTATAAATGTGGTCATAGTTAAAGATTGATGAGTTGATTGAAATTTATTCTAAATCAGATTATTTAATATGATTGATTTCGAAATCAAATATATGACTATGTATATGAATATTTGAAAGATATTAATATTATTAAATTTATATTTTAAAAATAAATTTTATTATGTTTGTGCATTGATGAATGATACATTATATTTTGACTATCACATCCTATATTACCATATAAATTATCTAGTCAAGATATTCATTGCTTATCGGAGTATCAAGCTCATTATTCTCTCTTTTTTTTAATAGATTCAGATGCTTAGTTTCAGATATGGGTACTACTTGAGAGTAAGATTAAAGTAAGATTCAGCAATATCAAAATTATTTAGATTTATATATTATTATTAGTTGAAATTTATTAGTCAAGATTTTTTGATGTAAAGACTTTCAAATATATTTATTAGTCGAATTTGTTTGTTGAATTTTGATTTTTAGTTATTTAAATTAATTCTACTATTTTTTTATAATATTGTAAAGAGATATCTTGCATGCTTGTGAGAAGAGTTCTCTATAAGTATGCAAGGATTGTCATGATCTCTGGCTCACGATCTCAGATTGAGGACATAATTCCATACATAGGTTCTGAAAAGAGGTTTTGTTAGATGTATGTCCTGAAAAGTCAATATAGCAAGACATGTTGTAATAATTCTAGGATATATATTTGCACTTAAATATTGGATTTTCAATAAAGGAGAATTTTTCTTATCCATTCTTGTCTAATGTGTCCAAGAATTATCTTCGGAATTAATAATTTAAAGGTACATATTTTCAAAAATTGAGATTTAGAGATATATATAATTAATTCTGAAATTACCCTTGATCGATGGATCATTACGGAGATGGTGACTGATCCGATAGATTGATGCACAGATCGCTTCCTTCAAGATAGATGAATCTCTAGTCTATAGTGTGGAAATATTGAGCGAGAGTGCCGATGGTTGTTACAGAATATCGGTACTGAGCATAACCAAATGAGAGATCATATGGATGTCTACTCACTCATCAGTGATCTTTTCGATGCTGTAGTAGTGTGAGTAATTCTTTGACCTACGATGTCTCAACTGCTCACAGTGGGGTTGTTGTAGTTTGACTGCATATAAACATGATCTCTTCGTCATTTTGATCTTTATAGTGTATATTGGCTACAGTAGATTCATTGTAGGAGTAGTATGTATATTTAAATAAGATCTATCGACCTTAGTAGATAAAGAGTAGTCCTATGAGGTTTCGAGGCTGAGTCCTTAAGTCTGTGGCTACAGTAAGATGATTGATGGAAAGGAGTTTCCATCGATATCATAATTTGAACTTGAGCTAATCCAATCTTTCATATGACAGATATTGATATTTGACGAGTTTTCATAATCTCCATCTAGTTGGAACTCATGATAGAGGAACTGAATCACAAGGTAACTACACCTAGGAGTTTTGCTTATTCTATTCTGCTGGATTGTTACTACATGCTGCTAGATAACACTAGTAGATTGTGAGAACTTACTAAGATCATTTTGAATCGATGATCCTTGTTAGTTGAGAGTTGGAAGAGTTTCAACCCATTGAAAAGTATTTTAATGATAGTAGGACTGAAAATAGTTCGATTGGTTCGATTTTAAGTGATTTTTCCCAACTGAACAGATATTTTGGTTTAAGATGTTCCTAAAATCGAATATTTGACTAAACATAATCGATTTTTTTGGTTTGGTTTTATATCAGTTCGGTTTGTTCATGTAGTTTTTTCAAGTATTTGAATGGTTTGAATGGTTTTTCGATTTAAGAGGATTAGTCGATTTGGTTTTCATTTTTTATTCCTTTATTATGGTCCATAATCAAGTCAAATTTGATCTAAGTTGGATTGAAATAGGGCCAAATCAATATTTTAAATTCTTAATTCATATAAAATACATAGCCCAACTTTGAATATACATGTAACGTAAGTGTATATATAAATATATGAAGCATGTAACATAGGTATATATATAAATATAACATGATATTTTAATTTTGGTTTATCAGTTCAGTTTGATTTTACCGGATCACATAAATCAATAAACTAATAGCCAAATTGAAATATCAATTTTTCTATTTTATACAACTGAACCAAACTAGTTAAACTGCCAAACCATCATATTTGGTTCGGTTTGGATTGGGTTGGATGGTTTAGGCAATTTAATCAAAATTTTTTTACACCCTAGATAATACTATGATGGAGATTATGGTATATCTCACTATCAAATAGCATAGAATCTTTGAGATCACACATAAAAAAGATTTGATCAGATCAAATGGTTCGATCATGATCAAATGATCAATATGATTGATAATTTGGATCAATTTATAAAAGTTATAAATGTTGGATCAGCTAACAGTTAGCAAGAAGGACCTGATTGTAATTATTGCAATCCAATTTGATAAGATCAAGTTAGAGATCGAGTCTTAACTAATTAAATTAGATTTAATTAGTTTGGACTTGGCATAGTTGGGCTTTTGGTTTCATATTTGGGTCCTAATCAGATTAGGATTGAATCTGGATCTAATTGGGCTCAAATCGATTTCGAATTGGATTCGAATCGAATCCAAACTAAACCCAATTAAACTGGAGCCAAAGTCCCACTTATCTAGGACTCTCTCTCTCTCTCTCCATTGTCACCCTATGTGGATGCCAATATCAGATTGACGTCGCATATGGAGAATGAGAAAGGGAGAGGGGCGTGAGTTCATCTGTTAGGTCCCCCTCCTGGTGATCTCTATCTTCTCTTCTTTCTAGGATAAGATAGGTTCAATTCAAAGCTCGAACTCTTATTAGATAAGAGTTCAAATCTGATTGAACTCTATCTTCTCCCTTGGCTGCCATCTATAAAAGGGAAGCATGATAGAAAAACAGACAAGATCAGATCTATCTAAGTGCTGCCACCCCATCCTCTTTTTCCACTTAGATCCCATGCCCATATCCCCTTGATCGGCCACACTAGAGAAGGAAAGAGAGAGATCAGAGAGAGAGAAAGAAAAGAAAGGACAAAAAGTTCTCTGCTCATTGCTCGCATCCTCCGATCCTGCATGAAAGGAGTTCGTGCGTAGATCCGTCTTCAGATCTTCTTCTACGACAGCCCAAGAAGGAGATCAGATCCAAAACAGAAGTAGTGAGATCTGCAAGAGAGCTAGCATCTCGATGATCTCGAGCACTTCGACCTGTATCAACTCTGTGTGGATATTTGTAGAGGCTGGACGCGTGTGCGGCTTCAACAGAACCTGCAGACATCCTTAGATCTGATCTGAAGAAGGAGTTTCGCATTACAAGTAGGTGATTTGATCATTAGTTTTTAGATTAATTTTATTTTAAAAATCAGATATGCAAGATTGTCTTATTTTTCATCATATGAACTAGATCAGTAGGTGTTAGATTAGATCTATGCATGCATAGATTAAAAGTTGTTTTAATTTGTTCTTCCACTGTATTATTTGAAATAATTTTGAAAAATCTACATGCATGACATCTATTGAAACCCAACAAGTTTGAGGGTCGAGAACCCCAAAAGAGCAACATATACCTTTCCAAATGGTAGACAAAAGAGAGCATGAAAAGAACGAGCGATCCACTAACTTCTTGCTTAATGACATAAAACACAACATCCAAAGCTGCTAACATTTTTTTTTCCAAGGACATCTCTAGTGTTTGATTGTTTCCTTCCAACAGAGCCAAAAAAAATATTTATATATTAGAGGAATGTCAAGACTTCAAATTAAGGAAGCAAACTAACATCTAACTCTCTTAGTATTAAGAAATTGATAAATAAATGCAGTGCTAAAGACACCTTTACTATCAAGTGTCCATATCACCTTATCTTCACGTAGGTTCAAAATTACCTGATCCACAAGATAAGAAATCTAATTGGATTGCATTCTAACATCTGAGATGGTTGAATTGGTTGTCTGAGTGTCCAATAAGAATTCCTAATTTTAAAAATATCAGCCACCATTCCACTTTTCTTTCTACTAAATTTGAAGAGAACAGGAAATACAACTTGAAGAGGGGCATCACATATCCAATCGTCCTTCTAAAAGAGTATATTTTTTTCATTTTCAATCTTGAAATAAAGTCTATTGCAAAAGGTAGGAAGGGCGTTGACGATATGCCTTCGTAACAAAAAGCATCTTTTGATCGGCTTCCAACTCTCGTTAAGCTTTAACTCTTATATGACAAGCAAACTTCACTTATTTCTTTCATGGGCCATGATCATTTGAAAAACACCTCCAACCCCATTTTGCAAGAAGTGAGTCATTGAATGGTATGAGGTCTTTAATCCCAAAGCCACTTTCCTCTTTGCGCAGACAAACAGTCTTCCAATTGACCTGACAAGAAATGTCATGTGAACAAGATTTACCGGTCCATAGAAAGGATCTCCTAAGACCAACAATCTTCCTAATTACCTAAACTAGAGGCTTGAAATTGGACGTGAAATACAAAGCAAGAGATGTGAGAACATAATTGATCAAAGTGAATCGACCACTGAAGTGCTTTTGCATGAAGCTAATTTATTTTCAATTCTCTAAATTGATAAAAAATCAACTGATATGGAAAGCTTACCATCACACAAAGGCAACCCAAGGTATTTAAGTGGAAGGGAGACAAGACAGCAGCTAAGTCAATTAGCACAATCAACTCTAGCATCCCATCTTCTTCTAATAGAGGAAACCGAGTGCTTCCAATAATTAATTGGAAGTCCAAAAATTAATTCAAAAAACTACAGAATAATTTTTAGAACTGCCATATTATCTCTCTTTAGTCGAGCAAACACCAAGCTACCATCAACATATTGAAGAATTTTTGTCCCACTAAATTAATCTAGGGGCTACCAAGTCATTCATAGATATTTGTCAATGCTGTTGTATTAAGCATTCTGTAAAGAGGGTTCGTTGATTTTTTCTTTTAATATATATATCTTGTATATTAGTCTAGATTCATTTTGTGTAAATTAGGAAAGATTTTGTGATTGATTTTTTGCATCAATTAGGTACAGAAAATTCTGTATTTCCTAATTTCAGTTAGAGGCCCTGTCTATAAGTTGGAGTCCCTTATTGTACATTTGATGATTACAAAAATACATATATAAATTCTCTTATTTTCATATGGTATCACAGCCTTAGGAGAGGTCTTCATTCGAAGGGTTTTTTGGTGATTTTTTTTGGCATCAATAGAAATCTATTTTTTAGTGGACTATCTTATAAGATTGAGGTTCTTCGACCATCTTTCCAGTGAATTGACATTATAGGAAGGTCTGGCATCACATTTCCAATCCATCGCCAAAATTTGACCATCAAAGGCAGCTGTAGCACTATCCCTTTAGAAGACCCATCTACCCATATGCTGGCTACGTGCAACAAAAAGATAGTTCATACATCATCATACACATGTCAACCATGTCACCTGCCACAACTCATCATGGCTATACAACCTATAATTGGTGTTTCCCAACCTATCCAAGTCATCCTTGATGGGCACAACTATAATCACTGGGCATGCGCTATGCATAGCTTCCTTAAAGGTAGAATGCAATGGAGGTATGTTATTGGAGACAAGAAGAAACTACAAAAAGATGACAAGAAGATAGATGACGTATTTGCTGATCGTCGTGAAACATAGGATGTGGCCAATTACCGTATTATCACTAGGTTTGCAAATACCTCAGGTCCTTTCATTAGTATGCTCTTTGGAAGATTTGAATTGGCTAGGAGGCTTGAGATTTTCTTTAGCTTTGGTATTCATCCAATGATTTTGCTCAACGATATTAGTTTGTTAGAATTTCATGTGAGCGCATGCATGTGTGTTTCAAAATTTTTTTTTCTAAATAATGCAGTGAAATTAGAGATTATAACACCTTCAATTTAGAATATGTATGCATAAAATAAAGAACATATGGATCTACTTCACATGCTGAAATTGAACATATGCTGATTTTATACTGAAATTGAATATGTGATCAAATCACATACCTAATTCGCTAGTCTTTTCTTCGAATCTGGATCTGAAAGAAGGTAGGTTCTCCCTTAGTCATGTAAGTGTCTGATCTCTAATGGGTGTCCACTCAGGATTAGTCTGGAGTAGTTCTCTTTGATGTAGATCTTTCTTCTCCAAGAACGATCATCCTGTGAATCTGAACGAAGTTTCGATCGTGATTAATTCTTCGATTATTTTTTTGATCTTTTTCTTCTCTTCTTTTCTTGATATCCTTCCCTTGATTTTGCAGCAATTAAGCTCTAAAAATCAGCAACCAAGAGGGACACCCAACCTCCTTTGGGTGTTGGAAGATGGAGATGCCCAACAATGCTTAGGTGTTGGAACCAAGAGGGAGGAAAGAGGGAGGCGTGGGTGGTTGATAGGAGGCTTGGAGCTTGCTGAAATCTGATCCTAAAACCCCTAGGGAAGGGCCCTTTAAATAGAAAAAAGATTAGAATCCTATTCAAAATCAAATCAGCCCCATAGTATAAGTCCTAATCGCATTAGGACTCCTTGCATGCCTCTATCATTGACCACGCCTAGGAGAACTAAGGGGGTGCCAACCCTTGGCCCCTTTAGAGCTCTCTCTCACATGCCTCATAAGGAAGAGGGTGACCCCTCCTTGTCCATCATGCCACCAATCAAGTGGGTGCACCCACATTTGATCAAATCAAGTGGCGCCCCACTAATTTCAATCAAAAAATTGACTAGGGGCTTGAACCCCTAATTCAAATGATCCAAAATCCTAGGCACCCAACAATTGAAACCCAATAAATCTAATTTATTTAGATCTTTAGCAGGTAATTAGCTTGACTTAATCTTATCAAATAAGTAATTCCAGATCAAAGAAAAAATTGGGTTCAATCTTGTGCTAGCAAGGTTACCTTGAACCCAATAGAGTTTCTCTAAACCCAATTGAGATTTCATAAGCTTAATTGCTTAATCCAGATCTAATTTCTTTATTGTGTGACTCCATAGGTTTAATTCTGTCTGATAGTGAGATATACTATGATCTCTATCATAGTATCAATGAAATTCTTTTTAATGGATTGAAACAATTCCACTCTCACTCAATAAGGATCATCGATCCAGAATAATCCAAGTGAGCTCTCACAATCCACTAATGACATCTAGCAGTATGTAGTGGCAATCCAGCAAAACTAAATAACGAACCTCAAGGTATAGTTTTCGTGTGATTCAATCCCTCTATCATGAGTTTCAACTAGATAGCAGGTTATGGATAAATCGTCAAACCTCATTATCAATCATATAATAGATTCGATTAGCTCAAGTTCAATTATGATTTTCATGAAAATTCTTCTCCATCAATCACACTACTGTAGCCACAGACTCACGAACTTAGCCTCTCAAATCTCATAGGACTTCTCTTCTCTATCAAGATCGATAGATTTCATCTAGATGTGCATCCTACTCTTATAATGGACCAACTATTGCCAACATCCACTACAAGGACTCAATCAGGCCATGTTTATGTGTCAGTTAAACTCTAACAGTCTTATTGTGAGCAACCGTACCATCGCAGGTCAAAAGACTATTCACACAATCATAGTATCAAGATGATCACTAATGATTGAGTAGAAATCCACATGATCTCTTATATGGTAATACTCAATACTAGTTGTTGTCTAACAACTATCTGCACTCATCACTCCATATCTCTACACTATAGATAGAGACTCATCTACTCCGAAAGAAGTGATCTATGCATCAGTCTATCTGGATCGATCATTATCCTCATGATGATACTATGATCGGAAGTAATTTAGAAATTAATTATACATGCCTCTAATTCTTAACATCTTGAGAATATGTATCATAAGTATTAATTTCATGGATGATTCAAGGACATATTATATTTGAATAAAAATAAAACTTATCCTTTTATTGATCAAATCAATATTTTAAGTATAAATTATATCTTAAAGAAATACAATGTATCAGTCAAGTTGGCTTTTAGGACACACATCTAATAATCTCTCACTTGGACTAAAGCCAATCGACCACTAATCTAAGTCCAATCTTCTCAAGATGGAGTTTCATTTTTAGTTAGCTCAATTATTTTATCAGTGGGTCTGTCGCATTATCCGCAGAATCTACTCTTCGCACCTCGACATATTTTTTTTTAAAGTAGTCATGTATGATATGGAACCGTCATTTGATGTGCTTCGATTTCTGATGTGATCTCGACTCCTTAGAGAGTGCTATAGCTTTATTATTGTCACAATATAGTAGTATAGCATTTGATGTCATTACCCTAAGCTCCATGATAAATTTTTTGAACTAAAAGTCTTTCTTTACAGTATCCAAAGCAGCGACATACTCAGCTTCGATGGTCGAATCCGTTATGATAGGTTGCTTGAAACTCTTCCAGCTGATTGTGCCACCATTGCATATGAACATATATCTTGATATAGACTTTCTATCATCAAAATCAAACATGAAGTTTGAAACAGTATAACTCTCGACTCGCAACTCAAAACCTCCTTCAAAGATCAAGAATAAATCTTTAGTTCTTCTCAAGTATTTAAGGATGTTCCTCAATGCTATCCAATGCTCCTTGCCTAGATTCAACTGATACCTGCTTGTGACACTCACAGCAAAGACGATATCAAGTTGAGTACATAGCATGGTATATATGAGGCTTTCTATGGTCGAGGCATAAGGAATCCTACTCATGCATTGAATTTCCTCAGATGTGGTCGGACACATTTTCTTGAAAAGATGAATACCTTGCCTAAGAAGTAGAAGTCCTCGTTTAGAATTTTTCATGTTAAACCTCTTCAGCACTTTCTCTATGTATAGCTTTTGTGACAGGTCTAGTATCCTTTTAGGTCTATCCTTATAGACTTTTATTCTGAAAATATAGGATGCTTCTCCTAGATTTTTCATAGAGAATTCTTTGGACAACCATCTTTTGACCGAGGTCAGTATGAGAATATCATTTTCAATGAGAAGAATATCATCTATATACAATATGAGGAATGTTATTGCACTCCCACTGACTCTTTTGTATACACAAGATTCCTCCTCATTTTTGATGAAATCAAATGATTTGATTGCATCATCAAAATAAAAATTTCAACTCTGAGAAGCTTGCTTTAATCCATATATGAATTTTTACAGCTTGCAGACTCGGTGATCACCATCACCGAATGTGAAACCCAAAGATTGCTTCATATAGATATCTTCCTTAAGATATCCATTCAAGAAAGCAGTTTTCACATCCATCTACCAAATTTCATAATCATAGAATGCTGCAATAACAAGCAGAGTGCAAATAAATTTTAGCATGGATATAAACGAGAAGATTTTTTGATAGTCAATGCCTTTTCACTGACTATAATCTTTTACCACGAGCCTAGTTTTGTAGGTCTCTACCTTACCATTTGTATTTATTTTTTTTTATAGATCCATTTGCACCTAATGGATACTATACCATCAAGTGGATCCACTAAGGTCCATACTTGGTTCGAGTGCATCGAGTTTATTTTTAACTTTATTACATCTAATCATTTTTCGAAATCGATGTTAGACATCATCTTGTCAAAGGTATTCGAATCATCTCTATGATCCTTATCTCTCATAAAGAATATTTTCTCTATTTTCTCCGTAAGCATATTCATGTACCTTTCAGAAGGATAGAAGATCTTATTAGATCTACGAGGTGGTGGAGGAACTCAACTACTAGCTTATGAATAATGGGTTTCTGAGGATCTATTACTTGTTGCTCTTCAGAGACTTTCTCTTCAAGCTCAATTAATCTCCCACTGCCTCCTTTCTCGATAAACTGATTTTCTAGAAATTTGGCATGACAACTCACAATCATATTGTGATTTTGTAGAAGATAAAAATAGTATCTTATGGTTTCTTTCAAATATCCAATAAAACAAGCTATAATATATCTATCCTCTAATTTATCAGCTATTAATTTTTTAATAGGCTGGACATCCCCATGCTTTAGATAACTTAAACTCGACTTCTTATCATGCCACATCTCATATGATGTGGTAGGAACAAATTTTGATGGAACCCTATTCAACAAATATATTACAGTTAATAAGGCATGTCTCCAAAGATATAAAGGTAAATCAGTGAAGCTCATCATGGACCTGATCATATCTAATAGGATCCTATTCCTCCTTTTAGATATCCTGTTGAGCTAAGGTATTGTAAGAGGAGTCCATTAAGAGAATATACTATTGTCCTTAAGATATCTCAAAAATTTTTGACTAAGATATTCACTTTCTCGATCAAATTGAAGAACCTTAATAGATTTGCCTATTTATTTCTCTATTTCACTTTTGAATTTTTTAAACTTTTCAAAGACTTCAGATTTATATCTCATCAGAAATACATATCCATACCATGACAGATCATCGATAAAGATGATAAAATAGCTATAACTATCCCTAGCCTGTACATCAAATGACCCATATATATCGATATGTACCAGGACAAGTAGCTCAGTGACCCTTTCTCCATATCCTATAAAGGGTAATTTGATTATTTTTCTCGAAGATAAGATTCACAAGCTGGGTACAACTCAGAACCAAAAGAGTCAAGGATCATATCTTTTTCTAGTTTGTTTATCCTATCCTCTCCAATATGGCCTTGTCTATAATGCCACAAGTATTTTTGGTTAATTTCTTCTCTGGATCTCTTTTGATCTTTGGCACTCTCTACTTGCTCGCTTATATTCACATTCGCATCAATATGCAAGTGATAAAGACTATCAATTAAAAAATTACGTACATTCAATTTATTTCATAAATAAATGGAATAAAAATTTTTATTAAAATTGAAATCAAACCATTCTGTGCTAGCATAGATACGAAAATCAAATTTCGACTAGTTATAGATACAAAATAACAGTCTTTTAAATCTAATCTAAATCTTGACGATAATCAAAGAGAATAAGTACCAATGACTTCTGCAGTAATTTTTACTCCATTGCTAATCCGAAAGATCATGTCATCTTCTCTCAACTTTCTACTTTCTATTAGATCCTGCATTGAAGTACATATATGAGCACTAGAACTAGAGTCCAATATCCAAACTAGAAGTAGAAGAAATCGTTAGGTTAGATTCAATTATGAGCATATTTGACATACCTTCTGAAGGTATATCGTCTTTCTTGATCTTTAGGCTTTCTAGATAGAGCAAACAGTTCCTCCTCCAATGGCCATCAGCATCACAGTAGAAACACTTTCTTTTGTCTACACCCTTCTTTGGAACATCCTTCTTTGGCTTGTTCTTCTTCTTCTACTTCTTCATGGCTTTATTCTTCTTCTTCCAACCAGACTTTCTCTTAAATGAAGAAAGTCACTTCACAGCAAGAGTAGTACCCTTTAAACTTTTTAAGATTTCCTCAGTAGGGACCAACATGTTGACCAGTTCGGATATAGTGCATTCGAATTTGTTCATATAAAAATTTATAACAAATTGATTATATGAACTAATAAGGGATTGAAGGATCAAATTTATTTGCAATTCTTTTTGCATATTTAGTCTGAGCTTCTTAAGCTCCTCAACATCCTTGATCATTATTATACAATGATTATGGACTGATTGTCCTTCATGCATCTTCATATTGAAGAGTATCTTAGATACTTTGAAGCAAACTATGCAGCTCTACTTACCATACAACTCTTGTAGGTGAGTGATCATAGCCTTAGTAGTTGGCATATACTCATGCTGGCTCTATAACTCATTTAACATGGAAGCTAGCACATAGCACTTTATTCGATTGTCTTCATCTGTCTATTTATCATATGCTGCTTTCTGCTTAGCACTAGGACGGTTTGGTAACACTAGAGGCTCCTGATCAAGTACAAATTTTATTTTTTCAGAAATCAAGACAATCTTGAAGTTTTTTAGCTAGTCTTTAAAGTTAGTTCTGGTCAAATGATTGGATTCAAGGATACGGGCTAGAGGATTTGAAGCTGACATAGTTTAACTAGGAGAGTAGAGATTCAAATTAGATTTTTGTACTTTAAATTTTATGTTTGCTTTAGGAACTTTAAAAATCAAACAAAACTTCAACTATTTTTTTGGATCCCTACACTCTCTGGATGAAAAGTAAAAATTCTAATGCGACAACTGGATCTCTAATGGATGCTACAGTCCCATCGATGCCATACACCTCATCTGACAAATATTGATAACATGTATATCGATGCATGGACAACTTCTTGCCCAGATGCTTTTCTAAACATGTTGCAACTACTTAGTTTCTAAGTTATGTGGGCTCACCTGACAGATATTGACCACACTCCTTAGTTAAGCCCGACCCATCACTCACAAATAAGTGCAAAGACATCATTGGATCCCTCAACTGATAGATATTAGGCTCAATCTCATCATTATCCTAGAGTAACTCTTTGCTAATAGAGTAGTTACATGTTCTCGGTACAACTGAACCACTATGACCAGTCGCGAACAATCAATACAAATAGCACGCTCGTACATCTACAATAGTAGAAGACCTCTAGACTTAATATTTATGAAGAAATTTAGATTTAAATCTCATCTAATCAGTCATCATATGAGATCTAATTAGTATGGGCTAAATCAAACTGTCAAGCAACCATATTTAAGACTTAATCTTCCAAATTGACCAGATAAGTTGAGATAAGTGGGGGTCCCTCAGTTGCTTTTGTTAGACACCAATAAATTAGCTAGATCAGTAAATAGAATCAATTAAATAACCTCCTCTCAATTATTTATCTTAGACACCAATAGGTCAATTGGTCCAAATATGTTAGCTCAAGTGAATCAGGCTCAAGCCATCAAGCCAAATTAAGTTCTTAGATTAATTGATTCTATATATGAAATTTAATTGATTTGATCAATAATAATTGTATGATCTAAAACTTAATTGATCTAATTCTAATCAATACTTGACTCAGTTTGATTAATTACTTAATTGAATTAGATCTATTATATTCAAATCAAAAATTCTAGATGTAATCTAATTATATTACCTAATTTTTGATTCATCCATGATCAAAATCCTTATGCACAAATATAAATTTCAGATCATAAATTTAAATTTTAAATCTAAATTTTTTATATAAAAGATAAGTTTTAAATCATGAAACTAATTTTTAGATTTAACATTCAAGCATATATCTTATATATATATTTAAAATTCAGATCTAAATAAAATTCAGATCTTGTCATGATATCATATATCTCATATACAAATTATCAATCAAATTTAAACTAATTTTTAGACCTAAATATGTAATTATACATCTTATATATGAGTCATAAATCAGATCTTAATAATTTTCAAATTTCATGCATGGAAACATATACCACATATATGAACTAGAGAGCTATCTAGAATAATTTTCAGATTTATGCATCCCTTTATATATCCCATATATGAACTAAAAATCAGATCTAAAATAAATTTTAGATTTAAATTAAATATCTATACATCTCATGTATCAAAAATAATCAGATTTTAAAATTTTTTTCAAAAACATACATATCAATTTCATGCATATGAAATCCATGGCTCTGATACTACTGTTGGAATTTCGTATGAGCGCATGCATGTATATTTTAAATTTTTTTTTTAAATAATATAATAAAATTAGAGATTAAAATATTTTTTAATCTAGAATATGCATGCATAACATAAAAAATACATGGATCTACTTCGCATGCTGAAATTGAACTACATATGCTGATTTTATGCTGAAATTGAACATGTGATCAAGTCATATACCTGATTCACCAGTTCTTTCTTGAAATCTAGATCTGAAAGAAGATAGATTCTCTCTTAGCTACATAAGTGTCCGATTTCTATGAGTATCCACTCAAGATTAGTCCGAAATAGCTCTCTTTGATATAAATCTTTTTTCTCTAAGAACGATCACCCTATGAATCTGAACGAAGTTAGATCACGATCAACTATTTGATTCTTTCCTTAATCTTTTTCTTCTTTTCTTTGTTTGATCTCTTTTTCTTGATTTGGTAGCAATCAAGCTCTAAAAATTAGCAACCAAGAGGGATGCCAAACCTCCTTTAGGCATTGGAAGACGGGGACGCCCAACAATGCTTAGGCATTGGAATCAAGAGGGAGTAGAGAGGGAGGCGTGGGGGGCTGATAAGAGGCTTAGAGCTCACTGAAATCTAATCCTAAGACCCAGAGGAAAGGATCCTTTAAATAGAGTAAAGATTTGAATCTTATTCAAAATCAAATCAGCCCCATAGTATGAGTCCTAATCGTATTAGGACTCCTTGTATGCCTCTATCTTTGACCATGCCTAGGTGAACTAAGGGGGCGCCAACCCTTAGCCCCTCTAGGGCTCTCTCTCACATGCCTCATAAGGAAGAGGGCGAACCCCTCTTTGTCCATCACGCCACCAACCAAGTGGGTGCGCCCACACTTGATCAAATCAAGTGGCACCCCACTAATTTCAATCAAAGAATTGACTAGGAGTTTGAACCCCTAATTCAAATGATCCAAAATCCTAGGCACCCAACAATTACAACCCAATGAATCTAATTCATTTAGGTCTTTAGCAAGTAACTAACTTGAATTAATCTTATCAAATAAGTAATTCAAGATCAAAGAAAAGATTGGATTCAACCTTGTGCTAGCAAGGTTATCTTGAACCCAATAGGGTCGTTTTTCTGAATCCAATTGAGATTTCATAAGCTCAATTACTTAATCCAGGTCTAATCCTTTTGTTGTATAATCCTATAGATTTAATTCTATTTAGTAGTAAGATATACTATGATCTCTATTACAGTATCATTGAAACTCTTTTAAATGGGTCAGAACGATTCCACTCTAACTCAACTGAGATCATCGATCCAAAACAATCCAAGCAAGCTCTCACAATCCACTAGTGACATCTAACAGTATATAGTAAAAATTTAGAAGAACTGAATAATGAACCTCAAGGTATAGTTTTCATATGATTCAGTCTCTCTATTGTGAGTCTCGACTAGATGGCTGGTCATGGATAAATTATCAACCCTCATCATAAGTCATATGATAGATTCGATTAACTCAAATCTAATTATGATTTTCATAGAAATTCTTTTTCATTAATCACACTACTATGACCACAGATTTATGAACTTAGCCTCTCAAATCTCATAGAACTTTTCTTCTCTATCAAAATCGATAGATTCCATCTAAATGTGTATCTTACTCCTACAGTGGATCAACTATCACCAATATCTACTACAAAGACTCAATCAAGCCATATTTATATGTCAGTCAAACTCCAACAATCTTATTATAAGCAACTATGCCATCACAGATTAAAAGATCATTCACACAACTATAGCATCGAGATGATTACTGATGAAAGTAACAATTCAAATGATCTCTCATATAGTCACGCTCAATACTAATTATTCTCTAACAACTATCTACACTCATTGCTCAGTATCTTTTTACTGTAGATCAGAGACTCATCTATCATGAAGGAAGCGATCCGTGCGTCGATCTATCTGGATCGATCACCATCCTCATGATGATACTATGATTGAGAGCAATTTAGGAATTAATTATACATGCCTCTAATTCTCAATACTTTGAAAATATGTATCGTAAGTATTAATTCTATAGACGATTTAAAAATACATCACATTTGAATGAAAATAAAATTTATCCTTTTATTAATCAAATCAATATTTTAGATATAAAATTGTGCCCTAGAGAAATATAGTGTGTCAGCCAAATTGACTTCTAGGATACATATCTAACATAGTTGACACGTGACATCTATTCTTTGTGCTAGAAGTAAGGTCAATCTATTGGTGAATTTTATTCAAAACTGAGTTACTTGTGGGATCAATTAGCATTATTTGAACCTAAGTAGAAATGTGCTAAGGATACATAATTATTTTTGGAATATCATGATAGTCTGAGATTAACTTAGTTTTGATAGCTTTAAGAGATGAGTTTGAATCGATACAAGCCTTATTACTTCATAGGTCTCTATTACCATCTTTGGATAGTGTAGTTTTTGAACTAATCTCTAAAGAAACTAGGCTCCAGACTCTTTACTCGTCTATATCTAGCAATTCAGATCTTATGGCAGCTACTCCTTATCGAGAGACATCTAAAGTTTACACTCAACCTACTAGAGTTGTTAGGAATGCCTCTGATGGTCAAAGTATGAGGTTTATGGGGAAAATATTCCTTCTATAATATTAAAGGTTATGACAAAGTTGTTGATTATAGAAAATTAGCTCATCTACATGCTTCTCAGAGTTCCTATTCTTGCAAGACTACTATAGCACGAATATTAAGTCACTTAAGTCTGAGTCTACTTAATAATCAACCACTTCTTCAACTGCTGATCTTGAGGCACTTATCAACTAGCTGTTATCACAGACAAGTTCTTCCACTCATGTTATGTCCACAACCATTTCAAGTAACAAATCCTGATATATTAATTCAGCCTGCGGAATTCATACGATATTTTAGATATTCTTATTTTACATAAAAAATCTTGCCAACCTCACTACCTATTGTTCGCACAACCAATAGCTCATACATGCATGAGTCATATTGGTAACAATTTTAGACCTTCTCTTACCATATTATATGCCTATCTGGTTCCTTCTTTGTCCTTAAATCAACTCTCTGTAGCACAACTTTGTGATTTATTATTTGAGCTTCATTTTTCTAATCATGGTTGTGATGTGCAGGATCCTTGAATGGGATAGTTTATTGGGATGGCCATAAGATAGGGCATCTATTCGAGCTAACTTTCCTATATGTTCTTTCTTCTGTTACTATTATTGCAATCCCTATTTCTTCGTGCACTTGGCACACTCATCTAGGTCATATTTCACATGCTAAACTTGAACATCTTGTTAGTAGTGGATATCTTGGATTTATCAAAAATGAGAAATTTAATTGCATATTATATCAATTAGGCAAACAAAAGGCTTTGCCTTTTACATAAAAGTACTTCTACTACTTCTGAGTCTTTTGAGTTGATACACTCTAACATTTGGTTACTATCCCCTATTTTAAGCAAAGGAGGTAGTCATTATTTTATTGTATTTATTGATGATTATTCCTACTTCACTTGGATATACTTGTTGAATAATCGATCTGAGTTGTCTCAGATTTATCAGGACTTCACTGCTATGATCTATACTCAATTTTTCAAGCACATTAAAATTTTTTATTTTGATAATACTGTTAAGTATAATAGATCATTATTTTTTAAAATCTTGAGTCAATATGGTATTGTCATTCATACGTCTTGTCTAGGGACATCACAATAAAATGGTCAAGCTGAACGTAAACTCAATCATATTCTCAATATTATTCGAGCCATGCTCTTATCTGCCTCCCTTCCTAAATCCTTCTGTGGTGAAACAATCCTCACGGTAGTTTATACTATCAACCGCCTTCCTTCATCTATTTTAGATAACCACACGCCATATGAGCCATTGTATGCAATGAGCCTAGATTATAGTATTTTTTGAACTTTTGGTTGTACTTATTTTGTGCTTCTCTCTCCTATGAACATAACAAACTCCAACCAAGGTCTCATTTGTGTAGTTTTTTGGACTATGGCATATAATAGAAAGGTTATAGATGTTATGATCCTGTTGCTCAAATACTCTAGATTTCTCGACATGTGATCTTCTAGGAACATAAAATATTTTCCAACTTGTCAGGAGTCGATCTTGGTCCATCCAAATCCACTCCATTGTTCAATAAATAACACTCTACTAGATCATTTCTAGTGTCTCTTTTAGATGCAAGATCTAGCTCTTCTAGTGACCTCGACTCTCCCACTGATGCTACTCTCCAAGATGATCCTAGTATCATACCGAGCCTCATCGACCTACTCGAATAAGAGAACCTCCTAAATACTTACGTGAAATTTATTATTATCATGCTATTGCTACATTACATGAACCCACATACTTCAAAGAAGCTTCTTCTCATACTAAATGGCAACAAGCCATGTTTGATGAACTGCAGGCTTAAGAAAAGAATCATACATGGGATTTGGTTGAGTTGCCTTCTGAAAAATCAGTGATTGACAGTAAGTGGATCTATAAAATCAAGACTCACTCAGATGGTTCAGTTGAACAATATAAGGCTCATTTTGTGGCAAGGAGGTTCATTCAGGAGTATGGAATAGACTATGAGGAAATCTTTGCACCAATAGCTTGCCTTACATTTGTTTGGATATTATTGGTAGTTGTAGCTACTCAACAATAGAAACTCTATCAGATGGATGTAAAAAATATCTTTTTGAATGGAGATGTTTCTAAGAAGGTTTGTATATAGCATCCCCTTGGCTTTTCTATTCCCTTGAGAAAATTTGTTCGAGTGTGCATTGTATGAACTTAAACAAGCACCTCGAGCTTAGTTCGCTAAATTTAGCTCCACTATCACCCGACCTTGGCTTTACCTCTAGCTCTTATGATTCTACATTATTTGTTCCATCTATTAGTTGGGATATAACTCTTCTTCTCTTATATGTAGATGACATGATCATTACTGGAGATGATGTTGTAGGAATTTATGAGCTTAAGTCTTATTTACATTAGCAGTTTGAGATGAAGGATCTAGGCTTCCTTAAATATTTTTTGGGACTTAAGGTCACGACTAGGGAGGATGAATTCTAGTTGTCTCAGACCAAGTATGCATCTGATTTGATGGCCCATGCATGACTTATGGACATCAAAATAGCCTTTACACCCTTGGAGTATAATGTGAAGCTTACTCCAACTGACAGTGTGCTCTTGAATGATCTCACTTTCTACCACCAGCTTGCAAAAGGACTAGTTTATCTTAGTGTTATGTGACCTAACATTGCTTTTGCAATTCATATTGTCAATCAGTTTATGGCAACCCCTCGATCCATGCATTATGCAGTAATCTTACATATACTATGATATATTAAAGGCATTATCTTTCATGGCTTACATTTTTCTGCCAATCTCATGCTGAAGTTATAGGCCTTTGGTGATGCTAACTGGATTGGTGATTTGATAGATGATTGATCTAGCACTAAGTATTACTTTTATCTTAGAGACTCTCTCATATCATGACACCATCAGAAACAAACTATAGTTGCTTGCTCGAACACTGAAGCTAAATATGGAACCTTAGCAGATATTGTGGCTGAACTTCTGTCGCTTAGGTGGTTATTGGGTGACATAGAAGTTTCTCATTTTGGGGCTACTACACTCTATTGTTATCATTAGAGTGCCATGTACATTGCTCATAGTGATGTATTCCATGAATGGACCAAACATATCGAGATCGATTGTCATTTCATTCGTCAACATATTCTCAGTGGAATTATTCATCTTCTATATATTGCTTCTCAAAAGCAACTTGTTGATATCTTCACTAAAACTCATCTTCCTAGGTATTTTCTCAATTTAGTTCATGAACTCAAGATATCATCCACTATACCATCTTAAGTTTGAGGAGGGATGTTAGTGTTGGAAATAGATGAACTTAATTGTGTATCAATTTTAGAGTCCAAGTTTGATAGAATCAAAGGATGCTATTTGCTGGTCAAAAAGTCTTTTGTGTTTCTAAGAGACTTTGTTTCAAAAGGAGGTGTTGGAATTAGTAAATCAAATTAATATTATCTTGTTATCAACAATGATCTTTAGTACTTTCTATAAAATTCACCTAGTGTTCCTCTCCATCTATAAAATCAAAGTGTTGCTTATAAATATGGCTTTTAGTATTTTGTGTGGAAGATAGTTGAAGGGTTGTAAAATCCTCTATATAAAAGGATGTACTTGAGTCATTTTGTATCAAGAGAGTTGAAGAAATTTCGAACAAAGTTAAAGTTCTCTTCTTCTAATAGGTCTACTTTCTTTATCTCTTATCTCAGAAATACTACAATACTCTTCTCCTCTTCTATCTATTATAATAAAGTGGTATCAAAGCTATGGCTAATGTAATGGGGCTTTCAAAATTACCTCTTCCTCATCTCATAAACACCAACTATGAGAATTGGAGTATCTAAATGAAGGCTTGCTTGGATCTCAAGATATTTAAGACATAGTCGAAAGAGGCTATAAAAAAGCCAGAGAAGAAGATACTGCCACGATACAACAATAAGAGGTTCTGCAGGATAAGAGGAAGAAAGATAAGAATCCTCTCTACTTCATCTACCAAGTTATAGATTAATCAGCTTTTAAGAAGATTATGGCGGCCATCATCTCCAAAGAAGCATGGAAGATTCTCTAAAATGTATATAAAGGAGTTGAGAAAGTAAAAAAAATTTGTCTTCAACCTCTTAGAGGCAAATTTGAAGCCCTACAAATAAAGGGGTTTGAATCCATCTCGGATTTCTTTACAAGAGTCTTGACTATTTCAACCAATTAAGAAAGAATAGTGAGATATTGAGTGATATACGAGTAGTAAAAAAAAATCTATGCTCATTAGATGCTAAGTTTGACTACGTCATAGTCGCCATCAAAGAATCGAAGGATTTAGAGATCATGACAATTGATGAACTCATGGATTCCTTACAAGCTCATGAACAAAGGCTTAATAAAAAAAGCAAGAGACTTTAGAGCAAGTTCTTCAATCTAAGTTCACTCTAAAGGTGGGAAAAGAAGACTCTAAGAATAAAAAGAGTTAAAGAGGCTGAGGATGAGGCCATGGCCAATGGAGAGGCCAGGGACATGGAGGCTACAATAACAAAGAGAAGATAAGTCAAAGTCCAAAAGGAGGACATGGACAAGCAGGCTTATCAAGAGGCCGAAGGTATGGCAATTACAAAGTTCGTTATTTCATTTATAACAAACTTGATCATTATGCTTTGGATTATTGGTATAATGATGCTAACCAAATTGAAGAGAAGGCTTATTATACAAAGAAGAAAGAAGAAGATAGTGATGATCTCTTGTTGCTAGCTTGCAAAAAATATGACATCAGTGAGCAACATATGTGGTACTTAGACATTGACGCAAGCATATGCTCCTGGAGTTGGACGAATTGATGAGTGGGCATATATCTTTTGGTGACTCCTCCAAAATAGATGTGAAGGATAAAGATAAAATTCTTATTCTATTAAAATATAAAAATTATAAATTTATCTCTAATATTTATTATATACCAGAGATGAAAAATAATATTTTGAGTTTGGAGCAATTTTTGGAGAGAAAATATGGTGTGCATATGAAAAATAGAAGTCTATTTTTGAAAGATCAAAAAAATAATTTGATAGTTCATATTCAAATGATAAAAAATAGATTATTCATGCTTAACATCAAATATGTCAATGCTAAATATTTAAATGCAAGTATAAAGGATAGCTCATAGCTTTGGCACTTGAGGTTCGTGTAGGGTTACGATTCAAGGAAAAATTTATCCAAACATATTGGATATCAGAAAAAAAGAAGAGATTTCTAATTTAAAATTTTTATAACTTTTATGAAAGTTATCTCAATACATAGCAAAAAATTGATTGAGGTTGATTGATTCCTGAAGATCATTACTTCGTGAGATCTGAATGTCCAGACCCTCTACTTCGCTCGCACGTCAAACAATATAGGAGAGAGGGATGAAGAACTCTTCAGGAGGAAAGGAGAAGAGAGGCTTGAGATTAGATCTTCAAGCTAGAAAGGAGCCCACATGCCACACTACGAAGGGAGAGGGAGGATGCCCAAGAGGAGAGAGACACCTAAGGAGAGAGGACACCTAAGGTGATCTCATGCCTAGATCACTTCTCAATTGCTTGCTTGACTGATTTCTCTCTTCTCCACACCCCTTATTAAATAGATAAGAGATCTTAGATCAAATCAAATACTTTCATGGATTAGGAATAGGACTCTCCAAGTTTGAATCAAATCTAAACTTCCTAAACCATGAGGATTCCTAAAAGAAGTAGGAGAGGCGCCAACTTGCACCTCTCTCCTTATGCCGCACACCCAAGGGGACTCCTCCTCCATCTTAGTCAGCCACTAGGTGAGAGAATGCAAGGGAAATATGGTTTAATATACCAAATCTAATTTGGTTCAAATTTAGATTTAATTCAAATCCGATTCGAACCAAATTCGAAAAGGCTGCTAATCCTACTCTAATAAAGATTTAGGTCCAAGTCTAACTTGGATAATTAACCTAATTTAGTCTTAATAAAATCAAGTCCAATTAAATTAGATCTGATTTAAAATAATTAAGATTTGAATCCAAACTCTCATAATTTCTCGAATCATAGATTTGATCAAATTCATCCTCGAAATCAAACCTGTACCTCATGTGCAGTGCTGCTGCATATAAGTAATGTTTAATTCTATATGACCCATAATTTAATTTTTAATTAAGTAAATTTATATATTTAATCAAGTCTCATACTTTTAAATTGAATACATAGATATTGGATCAATTTTTTCTTATATTTTTTGACTTTGTGAGTGACTCCATAGGTTCGAACACTAAGCACGTAGTATAGGAATCCTTTTTTATACTAATCAAAGTAACCATCTAGCAATGATACCCGACGTCTAGATAGGTCAAATAATTATAAAGTAGTATTCAAGAACCTCGATATATGGTTATCGTATAATTCATCCCTTTGACCCTAATTCTCAGAACGACCTAAGGTTTCACTATCAACTTTGGATGAGTCATCCACATTGTATTTCAATCTTTTTCAAATCTTGTGACAGATCACTAGGATTATCTTGATCAAGATTTTACTAGATTGAAATACAGTAATGCATTAACTCCTGTAATCTGGAGGGGTCAATCTTATTTTGACTCACACACCGACTTCACAAGTACTTGACTGCATCCAGTGACCTTTCGTCACTGTATTAGAAATACAGATAGTTCGATACTAAAGCACAGTGACTTGCTTACAAGTCACCATAGTCATCTCAGATCGGAGGGATACTTATGTTCATATCCTTCATTAGCTGCCCTTAACAGCAGAGCACTCAGCAGGTGAGTCATTGTTCGATAATAATATATACTCCTACATCTCACCTGTATGCCATACTAGTATCTTCACACTTCTTAATTAAAAGGATAACCAACCTATATGGCACATAATGATCTATCCTCGATAAATATTATTGTTCTTTTTAATAATATATCATTTGGTTGTGAATATATTTAAGAACTATTCGATAAATCCTCCTTTATCGATTATATTATAGTTCTAAGGATTTCATCATAACACAAGAGTTCAAAGAAAGATATACTTTTATGATGAACTTATCAAAAATAATTTTTATTTATTAATAATTCATATATAAATTATAAAGAGCTCATTTGTCTACAGATAGACAATTGGTTTTAGGACATATTTTCCAACAATGATGACATAGCGGAAGCATGGATTTCAAAAATTTTTTTACTATGAAATCCTAATTATCAAACCTTAATGCAAGACCTCCTTGATGATTAACAATCATATGCATATATTCACATAATATTACAAAGGGTATAAAAGAATACCTGTAGCGCTATATCCAAATTTCGACAAAGCTTCCATCAGGCGTCCAAGTATTCACCCTCTAACGGTGATCTACATAGAGTCTTGATCAAGACTCTTGCTCCTTATATTCATTCCTCCTATTAAATTCTTTTCTAAAGAATTTTCTCGAGTAACACAATATCTGAGCTTCCTTCCTCCTCTCCTAGCCTTCTTTTTTCTACCTTTCTTGTCTCCTTGTCTTCCTTAATTCTCTTCATAAGCCCTTATTCTAAAATCGAATTTGTCCTTACTATTTTTTTTAGACTTGTCCTAATAAGGGAAGGAAGAGACTAATTGGATAGGCTAAGAGACTTATGTAAAAAAGAAGAGATAGGATTCTCGGATGGATTGAATACCCTGGCCACCAACCCTTTTATAGTTGGCGACCGGACGTCTTAGGCACCATCTTGCCCCCATCCAACCAATGTCTCATGCCCCATCACAATATCTCATGCCCATCCTTCTTTTTTCATACCCATCTAAAGACTTGGGATAAGCGACAAACATTGAGAAAGTGATCCAAGAGTTGCTTGGCATAGAAAGACTCTTCGGAGAAAATTTCTCGATGTTTTTTCAAGGAGTCACGAGGCTTCACTTTGGTGCCATTCTTCTCCACCTTTGATTATGCTTCATGGCCATCCAAGGGTCATTATTGGAGGCACCATTCTGCTCTTTAGGCATGGAGAAAAAATTAGAAAAGGATGGCATGTAAGGAACTTAAGAGACCTTAACCACTTGGACTCGTTAGTCCAAGTGGCGCCACAGATAAGGGGCGGCTAGGGTTTGGATCAAATCCTTTTGAATCCCTATTTATCCATCCAGCCAACCAACTCATGGCCAACCAAACTTCATGCCAAAGATGGAAATAGCATGGAATAAAATTAGATAAGGCAAGGAAGGGGCGTCCCATCCCATGGGATGCCGATCATTCTTTGCACACAAGGAGAGACCCCATGTGCTAAAAAAAAAT
>NC_025995.2:26880117-26984551 GCF_000442705.2 Elaeis guineensis | reverse complement strand
AATATTAGAGCACAGATGAATACAATAACAGCTCCTTAAATGAGCAAATATAACAATAAAATCTTTACTCAAATGAAGAACCCCTTTTTCAGATTTTCTCAAGATGAATGAACGGTTGAACGCTTGAGAAGAGGTTGATTGTTGATTGAAGATCTCTTGAAAGCTTTGAACGATCTCTAGATCAAGGTTGAAAATAATCGACTTGAAAGATTCTCTCTTTGAATGCTCTTGCTTTTCTTTTTCACAAACTCTCTTGAATATTGTGGATCCTCTCTCTTCTTCTTGAATATTTCGTTGATCTCAGATTTAGGATCCTCTCTTCTCTTTTGATCTCACGTTTGATCTCCCGATTTCCACACTTTTTCTTTGCACTTTGATCTGCTATTTAATCTGCAATTTCCTTTCACCATTTTAAGCATTTTATGGCATTAGTAGCAAGAGAAAACAATTTAGGCAGATAAAGAGCCGTTAGAGGATTTTTAGGAAGCATAAATGGCAATTAAAACGGGCAAAAAAATAGCCGTTGCTGACATTTCCCGTCGCAGGGGTCGACTCATGAGTCGACTCATGCATCAGGAGTCGACTCATGAGTCGACTTCTGTTGCAAAGACCAGAAACTTGGATTTCTGGATTTTTTGGCCCAAATCAGCAGAGGTCGACTCATGAGTCGACTCATGCCTTGTGGGTCGACTCATGAGTCGACTCACAGGTCGTGCCAAGCCAAAAATCCAGCGTGCCATGGGAATTTTTTTTTTTCGTGCCATTCAGCTCATAGTGCCATGAGTTGACTCATGAGTCGACTCATGCACTTCAAACCTTCATAACTTCAAAAATATAAGTCCAAACACAATGAAATTTTCACCAATAGATTTCAAATCATTTGTTCTACCAAATGGTACTATCAAATCAGGATTTTAGTGAAATTATGATTTTGCCCTTGAAGAGCATAAGGACTTTTTCAATTGTTTGTATCCCTTCAATCTGCTTTGTAATCATCAAAATCAATCTAGGAGCAACAATAGAAGAGAAAAAATTAACCAGTCAATTTCAATCCTCCCACTGACTTCACCAAGTCAGATTAAAAAAAAAATAATTAAAGTCGGCATTAGGAGCATCTAAATTAGTCACACTGATTTATCTAATGATATGGGTGAGCCCTAATCACCAAGTGATCTAATCAAAACCTAACTCACCAGGTTGGCCAGATAAGTGAGATCAGTGGTGGGGATATGCCACTAACTCGTCAGAGATCGAATCAATGCGAGTAGCTCCCACTTAAAAATCACTGGTCAGACTGCCGAACTTATCTTAGACACCAACTGGTTCATTAGTTTTAATTTGATCAACTTAGTAAATAGGGTTTCACCACGTAGCCATGAATTAAGTCCATCTTGGTCTAGTTAAAGACATGGACCAATTCAACTACAACTATTGGAGTTGAATCTAGAGTGTCCTTGATCTAATCTAATTCAACTTTTGATTTGATTTGACCAATTACTCTAATTTAGTCCATTTCTTTAAACTAACCTTAGGTCTAACCCAATTATGGACCTAATCCATCTAACCGATTGACCCACAAGTTTATGCAATTGTCTTAGGTCTTAATTCACAATTCTAGACCAACTAGACAACAGTTAATTCTTTTAATTAAGTATTTGGGCTGATGGGTCAGGGTTTGGCTTTTCAAAAATAATTTTCAAATTTGAAAGGTTTTATTTTCTATTCACCAAATGTGTTGACTCATTTCACAAACAGATCAGCACATTTCATAAACAGCAATCCTATTGCTAATTATATAATAAAAAATAACTCAATCAAAATAAATCATGAATATTTCTTTAGATCTAATCTAACACATTCATGATAAATTTTTATAATTGAACCTTTACAATTAAGTCCTTTCGCTACTTCATCTGCATGGAATATAATTGCATCGACACCCCTACCGTCATAGAAGAACCCCATCGAATGGGAGGAGAGGGCCTTTAAACCCTTCTTTTCTCTTATGACCGAACGACCATGGCAACCAACCCAATTAGACTACTTGCTACTTGGATCAAGTATATCTAAATATACCAATTACAAATTTCAAATTTTAAATTTTGAATTTTGAATTTTGAATTTCAAATTTCAAATTTTAAATTTTTAAATTTTAAATTTTAAATTTTAAATTTTAAATTTGAAATTTGAAATTTTAACCAAATTTTAAATTTTAAATTTTAAATTTTGAATTTTAAAATTTTGAATTTTGAATTTTAAATTTTAAACTTTAAATTTTAAATTTTAAATTTTAAATTTAAATTTTAAATTTAAACTTTTAGATTACTACTTAATCTATGCATGCAAATATATATCATATTTTAGAACCCGCTCTGATACCATTTGAAGTGAATTTCGGTGTAGGGGTAAAATGATAATTTTAAAACTTTTTCAAAATTATAATTTTACAGTGAAAATTATTAATTAATTTAATTAATTAATATATATTAATCCTACATAAGGATCTAAATATGATATATATAGTATGTATTTAAATTTTAAAATTTTGAATTCTCTACAGTAAATATTTTACTGTTATGTGTTCAAAATATATTACCTTCGTGCAGATAGTCGATTGCTGTAGTCTGATCATTATCGAAAAGATCTGATCATTGTAATACAGTCACACAGTATGTCTGGCCTCTGTGGATCATCCACATGAAGCTCCCGATCTGATCGGCTCCTCACGAATGCTAGTTCGTTGTAGAACTCTTTCGATGGCTGATGCTGATCGAACTCCTTCGATCTTGATCTGCCGACTCTTCAGATACTCTGGATCATCAACAGATATACTTGAGAGGTTGATGAAGCTCTCTCTAAAATTTAGTGGGCTCACGACACTCGTAGCTCACTTTCTCACTTCCCAAACCCTAGGCAGAAATCCTTGGGTACACAAGAAAAACCTTGCGCCCACTCTTTCTTTTCTTTTCTCTCTTTTTCTTTTCTTTTCTCACGCAGAAAAGCTTTCTCATACCACCCTATCTCTCTAGGATCAAATATTGCATGCTCTATCTTCTCTTCTTTTCAAATGGTGCAAGATCGCATCTTTGCAGCATTTTTACCGCATGAGAGGATAAAGATAAGTGGTTGCTCACTTGAATTCAAATCAAATTTGAATTCAAATGCCAACCAACCAATTTTTATCCACTCTTAGCATGAGATGAGAAGGGTGTGGGCTTCTTTATGTGTGGAGTGTTTACATGAGAAACTTTTTCTCATGTGGAGGAAGTGGCGCACAAATTAAAGGGGTGGCGCAGGGATTTGTTAACCATTCAAATTCAAACATCCTTTGAATTTGAATGGCCAACCAATCCTATCATTATCCATTCAAAATGGCACACAAAGAAGGGGCGTGAGAAGGCTTCTGTGTGGAAAAAAATTCATGAGAACTCATTTCTCATGAATTCAAATGGGCGCAGGTGAAGTGAGGTGGCGCAGGGAGATAAGTCAAGGTGGTTTTAAATCTAATTGAACCAACCTTATTAAAATAGGTTAGGCACAATTAGACTAAATTAAATCCAACACAATTAGGCTTAATTAGGCTCAATAAAATTCTAATCAAATCAAGAAATGACTAAGCCCAACCCCTGATTAAATCAGGGACCAAACCATCTCGGTGATTAGGTCAACTCTTAACCTAATCGGGTCAAACCCAACTGAATCCAATTCAATTAGACTTGATCCAAAAATAATTACTCAATCAAATTGAGTTACTTAGCAATCAAATCATTAATTAAATCTCTCATAAATACTGAGTCCAAATTCGATGGGCAATCGGGCATCAAAGTCCATTGTTATGAAACCTTGATCGAAGAGTCCCAAACCAGTAGGACTCTTGACCCCAGTATCCAAAATGTGTGAAACTCATGATCAGAGAATTCTGATTCTCAATCACAGAGTCTCTGAGCATTTGGACTCTTGGTCGAAGAGTTCCAATCTAGTGGGACTCTTCACCAGCCATCAGATCAGATAAGAACCTCTAATGTGTGTGACCCTGTAGGTTCGAACCTAAGTCGGTAGCATAGGAACCAATTCTTGTACTAATCGAAGTGATCATCTAGCAATGGTACCCGACATCTGAATAGATCGAATAGTCGCAATCACAACATTCAGAACCTACGCGAATATGGTTACTATATAATTCTTCCCTTTTGACCCCTGTGTATTAGGATGACTCAGGGTTAAACTGTCAACCCTGATTTGATCATCCGAATCATGCTCAACTCAAACAGTCCTGTGACTCCTCACTAGGACTATCCTGATCAAAATTTTACTAAATTAAAATACGACTGTACACAGCTCCTGAACTGAAGTGGTCAATCACACCTTGACACACACACCAATAAGTCAAGTACTTGACTACACCCAGCAGCCTTCCGTTACTGAATTAGAAATTCAGATAGTCCAGTACCTAAGTGTAGTGAGTTGCTTGCAAGTCACCATGGCAGTCTCAGGTCGGAGGGACAGTTATACCTATATCCCATCGGAGCAAGTCTTGACAGCAGAAAATGCTCCGGAGTCGATCATGTTCAGTGCAGATGTACCCTTACATCTCACCTGTATGTCATACCAGTGTCTCTACACTCTTTGGTTAAGAGGACAACCAACCCATATGACATACAACGACCAATGCTTGATAAACGTTGTTGTCTTTGGTAACAACGTATCATTTGGTCGCGAACAGATTTAAGGACTAAACGACAAATTCTCCTTTGTCGAGTCTAAATAGTCCCAAGGACTTCACCACAACACAGAAGTTCGTTAGAAGATGAAATAATTTATGATGAAAAATATCAAAATAATTTTTATTTAATTTATAATTTATATACTAATACAAGAAAGAGCACCACCATCAACAGGCTGATGATTGGTTTTGGGACACTATTTCCAACTCTGAAAGCAGCCTAAAATGGGGCACCACATCCTATATCAACACCAAAAATCAAAGAGTCCAAATTGTGAAGGACTCTTGGTGTAAAACAAGTTTTGCGTGTGCGTGTTGGAGTGAGCAGAAGAAAAAAATCCTTACTCGGAACCCTGTTCAGAACATAACAAGAGTCAAAAGGAGACTGATAGATTTACAAACCCCATCAAAGATTGAACCATATCTAACAAAGTTCGATTCTATTGAGAGAGAATCTCATTCTCTTCTAGATATGTTAAAAACTTCTCAAAAAGATATTCTCCTTGATCTGATCGAAGAATTTTAATCTTCTTCTCAATTTATTTCTCTACCAGATAATGGATTCGTTTGAATATTTTAAATGATTCAGATTTATGGCACTCATGTTCGTAGGTCCAATATATCAATATATACTAGATTGAGAACATCATTGGCTTGTTTACCTTTTTCAGTAAAAGGTGGCTTGATCATCTTATCAAGAAGACAGAAATGACAGGTTGATAATGATTCACAATCATTGACTTCAAGAATTACCTCTTGTCGATCCTATTCTTATTTATATGATCGAGTCTATAATACTAAAGATAGGCATCTGTGATATTATCTACTTTAGGATATTTATTTATTATGTACATTACACTAACAGGCTGTGACTACTTGTAAATGCCACTTCTTAGTTGTCCATGCATAATTTTGACACCATTCATAATGATATCACAAAAATTATTCTATATTGACAATGCCAATCCATCCTTGGAGAAAAGGCCTATGAAAATTACATTCATCAAAAGGATAGACAATAATGACAATCACTTAAAACGACATTGTTTGAACGAGCTCGATAATTTCTAAAGTCAAAAATAAAACATGACTTCCATCTTCAATATTCAGAAATCTCTCGCTAATTCAATTTTTTTTTACTAATCTGAAGTCCCTGCAATGAATTACATATATAAATCAGACTCTCGATATCCAATATCTAGGTAGTAATATCACAGACAGAAAGTACAAGGTGTTATCATATAAGCATCTTGTCCAGCAACCAATTGCTGATTTCTCTTTATTAGTCTGTTCGGATTAAGAGACGTTAGATATAGAGGATAATTTCTTTTTTAGTGTTCCAGCTTCTGACAAAAGAAGCACTCTGTCAAACTCAGATTAACCTTAGACTTCTTAGTCAGTTCGGGCTCTACAGTCCAAGCACAACTTATTTGCACCTTCTTTTTCTTTCCTTTCTCAAAGGACTGACGCCCCATCGAAGATTCACCCTCAGAGAAGCCAAATGACTCCTTCTATATTTAAAGGATTTCTCTGCTACATCACATGCATTGGGCATGAGAACCTTAGGTGCTAGATCTGTAAGAACATACAGGATCCTTTTGTGCTCTAAAATAATTTTCAACTTTCGATGTCAGCTATCGAAGTTGGGTCCCATTAGCATGTCACTATCAAACAGTGAGCGAAGCAATAGACTACTAGCCATAATTGAAAGGAAAACCAAAATCCTAAATGTATATGAATTATTAAGCCTAAAGACTAAGACTTTAGTCTAAAGGTTCTCCCACTATTTTATCAAATTGGTAGCCTCTACCACTAATTTATGAAATTATATTAATTTCTTAGTAGGTACTAGAATCCACATAGATTGCATTCGGATCTGAGTATGGCTCGACCAACCCTAGTACATCCATGGATAGATTCTGAACCAATTATTTCACTAAATAATTTTTAGTAATTAGATTTTGCTCCAGATATCTCTTCAGCAAACATGTGGTGCCTTCATTGAAAATCTTGATTAGATCCAATCATTAATATGACAGAACTCAGTGTATCTGACAAACGAATGATCAGGTTCGAGTGTGGCTCAGCCAACCTGATCACCATCAGAAAGACACATCTAAATCATCAGACTATGAATAATAATTTCAACAGTCAGATGAGCACCAGACATGTGGTGCCTCCAATGATCATCTAAACTATTGGACTCATTATCATCCAACTTAATGGGAGGCTATGACTTTGTTATCTCCATAACATTATCATTTTAAGGACCTAATAATTTTAGAAGATTTAGTTTTATGTTTTAAAAAAAATTGACCTGTAAGTCATAAATCCTTCCACTGACTTCATCAAGTCATAGAAAGGACTAGAGACAAGCTGATCCAACCGACAAGTAGTAAATTCTTCCACTAACTTCATCAAATCAGATCAAAAAAGACTAGAGGCAAGCTGATAGATTGGCACCTAAATCAGTCATACTGATTAACCTCAATGACATAGATCAACTCTAATCACTTAGCGATCTAATCAAAATATAATTTATCATTGGTCAAATAAGTGAGATCAGTGGGAGGGATATACCATTAACTCATCATAGACTCAATCTAGGTGAGTAGCTCCCAATTAATGACCACTGGTCAAGACTGTCAAACTTATCTTAAACATAAATTGATTAATTAATCTCGATTTGATCAGTCTAATGACTCATGCTCGACCACTGAGCCACATTTAAGGTCTATTTGCTTTAATCAAAGATATAGATTTGAGCAACTATAACTATTGTATTTGATCTAGAGTATCCTTGATCAAATCTAAATCAATTTTTGGTTAGATTTGATCAACTACTCGTTTTAGTCCATTAAATCTTTGATTCTAACCTTAGGTCTAACCCAATTAAAAAGAATCTGATTTAAGCTAACCCATGCCCCCATATTTTATGCAATATCATTAGATCTTAAATCATAATTCTAGATCTAAATATATATTTCTTAATTCTTAATTAAGCACAGTATTAATATAGGTTAAGATTGTTAATTGAAACTATTTTAATTTTATAAAATAATTTTATATCAATTTTATGCAAAAATTTTATGTTTGAGAACTGGGTCAGCTAACCCTTGGACTGAACCAGCTCACTACAGTGGGTTGATAAATCTAGAGGACTGAGTTGACTTAGTTGGCATGCCAACAGGTATCAAAGAAGTTTAGATCTAAAAAATCTTAGATAAACTAAAATAAAATCAATCATAAATAGATTTTAGATCATATTTAAATATTTCATGATTTTAAATTTTATTTTTTATGATTAAAATAATTTTAATCATTAAGATTAGATGTTTTTACTTTTTATACAATTTATATCACATACAACAATCCTAGGGTTTCAAGATCTAGGATTTTACAGAAAAGTAAGTTCTTTCTTTCATATTCTTCTTTATGGATTTAATCACTTAGTACCCCAACACGCCATAAGAGTACTCCATCGAATGAGAAGAGAGGGCCTTTAAACCCTACTTGCTCCTATGATTAGATGGTTTGGTAATCAATCCAATCCAAGTACTTGCTAATCGAATCATCTAATCTACTCACATATCATATATGCAAAAAAATTTAGATCTAATCTAAATTATATAAGTCTAATCACAATATTAGATTAAATCTAAATCAGATCAAAAATATCACATGCATTAAATAGAATCAGATTTTATTGAAAATAAGCACAAACTAAGATAATTTTTCATTGTAAGGGGTGAGCCTTATAGTAGGAGATTAAAACAATTTTAATCTCAATTTGCACTATCAATTAATAAATAAATTTAGATCTAAGATATTAAATATCAGATCTAAATTACTTTAAATTTTAAATTTAATATGCAAACATAATCATGTCATAACGAACCTCGCTCTAATACCACTAAGGAAACCGTAGACGATTTCATTCATGTATTTTAAAAATTTTATGAAATAAATTGAAGGGAAAACCATATTTTTCTTGTGTAGGATCTTCCAGATTTCATCAAATCTGGGGTGGAATAAATTTTAAATTTTTATCCTACACTATTTTAGATCTAATGTCTATTAGATCTAATTTTATTATCTGATATTTTAATTTTAAAATTAAATCTAAAAGCATGAGAAAGATAGACATACCTCAAGGGTAATCTAATTACCCTATAGATGATCGCAGTACTGTCTGAGGTTTTGATGTAGCCACGCAAGCGTTTGGCCTCTACCAGTATCCACTCAGGTACGATCTAGAACATCTTCTCCTCATGATTCTACGCTCCAAAAATTAGATCTAAATCTGATTAGAAAGATCTTCAAAAGTCTTCCTGAAGTTGGAGCAGCAGCCTGTCGAAGAAGTCCTGCAACCTTCTGTTCCAGGCGTCACCACGCCTTGCACCTATGCCAGATGAATGTCCAACTTCTTGGACGTGAAGAGGGGAGAAAGGAGAGCAGGGAGGACATAGAGAAGAGGGGAGGGGGTGGCAGCCAATGGGTTTTTGCACAAAACAAGTTCTACCCCGAAACCCTAGGTGCAGCAGGATTTATATAGACCCTGTATGCTGCGCAGTGCCACATCATTCGACTAATCAAAAATTTCAATAAATTTTGAAAAAAATTTGATTGGTGGAGTGATATCATCTGATCACATCAGATAAGAATCTCCATACTCTCTCCTATGTTGGCACCAACAATGGATAGGCTCAAATAAGGTGGCGCCAAAGAGTCCAAGTTTATCAGGACTCTTTGGTTCTTATCCATTTGGGGCGCCTATTTAAATCCAATTAGGCTCATGCCATAATCTGATTATGGCACCCAATTTGATTAGGTTTAGGCATGTGGACACTCCACAAAAATCCTCCAAAAAGTTCTCTTCAGTTTAAGACCCATATGTCAACTTTTGACAGATGTCCTAAAATGAAATTGGCAGGTGCTAGAAATTAGCAGGTGTTGTCTTAAATTCATCTCATGAATTAAGACAAGTCTTTTCTGAGCTGGACAAGCTTCATTTAAATTGAGAGAAACCTTTTCAAGATTCTCTAGATGAGCCAGATCATATTTGGCTCGATAAAGATAGAAAAGATTACACGAGGAGAAAGTTAGGCTCAATCGAGTGCTAGCACGATTTTCTTGAACCTAATTGGATCTTATCCAAATCAATTAGGCTAGCCCAATTGATAACATCCAGACCCTAACCCTTATTTGTGTGATCCAGTTAGGTTCAATTCTGTATGGTAATGAGATATGTCATGATCTCATCATCGACATCATCGAAACTCCTTTCGATGGATCAGAACTCTTCTGATTCAGACAATTAGAATGATCGATCATCAAAATCATTCTAATTGCTTCCAAAATCCACCAGTGACACCTAGCAGTATATGGTGGCAACCCATCAGAACTGAAGATGAATCTCTCGGTGCAGCTACCTGTGTGATTGAGTTTCTCTATCATGAGTCCCGACTGAATTAGGGTTAAGGTGAACTCGTCAAACCCAACATCAGTCATATGAATCAATCGATCGATTCGAGTCTGATATGAAACCCCAATGGAAAACTCTTTTTCATTATTTTACTCTACCATGGCCATGGACTTAAGAACTCGATCTTTCGATCACCATAGGACTACTCCTCTCATCTACCGAGATTGATAGATCCCATCTTGATACGATCTGGTTCCTACAATGAATATGCTACAGCCAACATACACCTCAGGGTTCCGGATGGCTAGGAGATCGAGTTATGGTGTAGTCAAACTATAACACACTCAAGGTGAACCCACGATGCACCTCAAGTCAAAGAACTAGACACACAACTGCAGCATCGAGCTAGTCATCGACGAGAAGGTAGATTTTTTTATGACTGCTCGAGGTGGTCACACTCAGTACTCTCATTCTCAACGAATACCTATACTCTCACTCCAGTGTCTCCGCACCATAGACTCAAGACTCATCTACCCTAAGAAAGCGATCGTACACCAACCTTCCAGATCGATCACCATCCTCGTGATGATCCTATGGTCAGGAGCAGTTTATGAGTTAGTTATGTAAATTCATGCCTTAAATTTTCAACTCTTAAAAATATGAATTAACATTCTCACTAACTCAAAGGATGTATCACAGACACAATGTACATAATGTGATAGAAGAATAACCCTTTTATTTATTTATAGTCAAAATTATAATTTTGCCCTTAGATTTGTACAGGAATGTGTCAGCCGATCTGGCATCTAGGGCACACATCTAACATAAATCACAGTGAAAAGTAACTAGATTATTCATATTAATCAAACATGTATATGATATAATCATCAAATCAACCTACTCTAAGATCTATGATATGATATATGGCATATATAAAATTTGAAAATAAAATATGCATGCATGGATGTAAGCAGTAGATCAAATCTACATCTATCTGAGTTCAAAACTCGATACTTGAATATGGATCGACGATCATCGTTGCTAATAAACTATGGTAAAGGAACTTTCTGATTGTTCACAACTACACAGGATGTCCGACCTCTATGGGATGTCTACTCGAAGCTTCGATATGATTGATCTTCTCGGGAGTACTAGCTCGTGCGAAGACCATCTTGCTGGCTGATCTGGATCCTTCCTTCAAATCTCTTAAATATTTTCAGAGGTTGAAGAATGATACCTAGGAAAGATGAGGTGGTAGAAAAAATATGGAGAGGAGACACTCTTCTCTTTTGTTTTTCTCTCTTCCAAAAAATCCTGGGAAGAAACCCTAGGACCATCACCCCACAAGAGGAGACTTTGAAGATGCCTGATTCAAACCTTCTCTTTGGATTTCTCAGACACTTCTGAAACCAAAGAAGGAAGAAGAAGAGGAAGGAGTGGTGGTAGGAAGGAGAAGAACCTTTCACTCTCTTTATTTCCACTCACCCAAAACCCTAAATCAATTCTAGGTTGCTTACCCAAGAGGAGACACCTCTCCTCTCTTTCTCATGCCCAAAACCCATCACGCCAAGGCCCTATTACCCTCACAGGTTCCTCGCAATTTTTTCATGGTTTTTGTTGCATAGAAGATTAAAAAAAAAGAAACCGATGGCCTTCCTCTCTTTTTGAATTCTAAAACCACTCCTCACACCACCCTATCTCTTTCACGGCCTCTCACGTGCTATATTCTAGATGTCATATGGTGGAAATATCTCTCTTTGTTGCACAAAGAGAGGCGCAATGAAGGTGGCATCCAAAAGAGTTTGGATGAGGTCAAACCTCATCCCTAAAAGGAAACAAATTTCAAATCACATTTGAACTTGCCATTCAAACCAAATTTTCTCCCATATTTGGACATCAAATAGGAGGGGCGGAAGCCTCTTTTGGCATGAGAAATTGTATGATAAAACAAGGGAGGCACTTTCTTATGGGTGGTACAAAAGTGGGTAGGTGCAAGGGAGAGTCCTAGTCGATTGGGACTCTAGGTGATTTAGTTTTGTTCCAATCCAAAACCAATTTTGGTTTGACCCAAAATCAGATCAAATCTAATCTCATTAGGTTTCTAATTCACTCAACTAAATCTTAATCCAATTAGAAATTAATGAAACCCAAGTCCTGATCAAATCAGAAACAATTCTCTCTTAGTGATTAGGTCATCTCATAACCTAATTGAATCAAATTCAATTAGATTTGATCCAAACCTCATTGCTCAATCAAATTGAGCTAATCAGCAATCTTATTACTAATCAATCCTCCTATAATTTACTAACCATTAGCGAATTAATTTATCATAACTTTTGCTTAAGGTTAATCATCAATCGAATCGACAATTATACCTTTGAACGATTCTTAATCATTGATCAGCTACATGATCAGTCAAAAATTTCTTTTAAGTGCGACCCTATAGGTTTGAATCTAAGCTCATAGTATAAAAATAAATTTTTGAACTAATCGATGTAACCATCTAACAATGAGATCCGATATCCAAATAGGTCGAATGATTACAAAGCAACATTTAAGAACCTGCTGGCGTATGGTTACCATATAATTCATCCCTTTAACCCTAATGCTCAAGGTAACCTAAGGTTTAACTGTCAATTCTGGAATAGTCATCTACATTATATTTCAATCTTTTGAATCCATCATATGGATTATCTGGATCCAAATTTTACTAAACTAAAATACAGTGATGCATTAACTCTGAAATCCAGAGGGGTCAATCCCATCTTGACTCACACACCGACTTAACAAGTACTTGACTGTGTTCAAAAATCTTTCAGTCACTGAATTAAAAATTCAGATAGTTCGGCACCAAAGCACAGTGAGTTGTTTGCAAGTCATCATAGTGATCTCAAATCAGAGGGACACTTATACCCATATCCTTCGTGAGCTACTTTTGACAGTAGAGTGCTCCATAGTTGGTCACGTTCAATGAGATGTACTCCTATATCTCACTTGCATGCCATACTAGTGTCTCCACACCACTTTGGTACGAAGACAACTAACGCATATGGTATACAATGACCTATATTTAATAATCACTATCGTTCTAGTAATAGTGTACCATTTGGTTGTGAACAAATTTAAGGACTAAGCGATAAATCCTCCTTTATCGATCAAATTAGTCCTAAGAACTTCATCACAACACAGAAGTTCATTAAGAAGATGTAACCTTGTGATAAAAAAGTCAAATAACTTTTATTAATGATCAATTCATATATATTTATAATTAGCTTAATTATCAAACGATTGACTTTATGACATAATTTTCAACACATACCAGCCCATCTTTTGGCCTTCTTTCACACATAGTTGCTCTATCTGGACTCTGTTTAAGCTGTTCTTGAGCTCATTAGACTCCGTTCGTCATCCTGGACTTCATTCTAGGCTTATTGTAGATCGAATCTCAAGGTGCTTTTCTCAACACAGATTATCATATTTTGTATACTTTTTGGGTTGGTAATCCAGATTATCAGGTAATCCAGATCACCTCCCATGAGGTGATCTGGATTACCAAAGAGAGGGATGGCTATCCAGATTACCTCCTATGAAGTAATCTTGTAATATTTTTTTTTAACAAAACTGCCCTCCTCCTCTCCCCCCACCCCGTGTGGGGCCACCCGTGCCTTCCCCCTAACCCATGCCTCCCCTCCCCAACCCCCGCAACTCCTCCTCTGATGGCCCCTATCGCCTTCGTGGCCCTCATCGAAGGCAGCATGACAGGCAGCCAGGGGGCAGGGGCAGTGGCCAAGGAAGTGCAAGCGATCGGAGGGTAGGGGGCGGTGGCCAGGGCAACGCGGGCAGTCGGGGGGCCGGGGAGGGGTGGCAGTGCAACGGACGGTCGGGGGGCCGAGGTGCAGTGGCTAGGGCAACGCAGGCGATCGGAGGGCTGGGGAGGGGTGGCAGCGCGACGGGCGACCTAGGGCCCTGGGTGCAGTGGCCATGGCAGCACAGGCGATCAGGGGGCTGGGGGGCCAAAGAGGGGTGCAATGCGACGGGCAGCCAGGGGGTCGAGGTGTGGTGGCCAGGGCAGTGAGGGCGATCGGGGGCCGGAGTGCGGTGCTGGAGGCACGACGGACAGGGGGCAGGGGGTCAGGGCATGGCATGCGGGGGAAGGACAAGGGGAAAAAATTAAAAATTAGTTTAAAAATAATAATTTTTATAAAAATAATAATAATAAGTATTAAAAATAATTAAATAATTTATATAATAATTTTATCATTAAAAAATTAAATAAATATTATAAAAATATTAAATTAATAATTTGATTTAAGAATATTTTGAGAATTTGATATTACATTACCAATAATCTAATTGTCATACCAAATATGTCAATCAAGATTTCTAGTAATTTTTTTGTAACATTACCTGTGTATATCAAACACAGTAATCAATATTACTGGCAATCTATCAAGATTATCGATAATTCAAATTATCACTATCTGATAATGCATCAAACATAACCTTGGAGTTGGTTCACAATAGTATTTCAAAGAGAACTCATCTCATCAGCTACCTTAATTGTGCATCGCTTTTCATTGGAATGTATTTTTAAATATTTAGCTTAATGATTTCCATGTAATATTTTTAATACATCTTTATGTAACTTCATCATGGGAACACAGCCACTCCAGGGTCTACTAAGTGGAATATCTATATTGGATTCTGCTCTGGAATCTCACCTTCAGTTCACTACTTGCTTCCTAGTGATTTTCACTTGTCTCATCTTTTACCAATTTTAACATTAAAATATCTAAAACACTCGAGTCAAAAAATAAAGTGAGGGGGTATTTGGTTTGAGGGGTCTGGAATCGAACTGGGAATAGGTGACTCCCGTTCTAATGATTTGATTGAAAGAAGTCCATTCCGATTTCGATTTTAAAATAAAATGAAAATGGCTTAATCTACCTAAAACTCAATCTTTATTCTCCTCTGTGGATTTAAATTTTCATTTTGATTTTGATTTCGATTTCGATCACTAATCAAACACCTCGAGAGATTTGACCATTCCGAGTTCGATTCCAATCCATTGTGGTTCTTATTCCAATTCTAATTCCAGTTGGGAACCAAATACTCCTTGAGTAGTTTGTGTTGTATCATTTTTTCTAAGTTCCTTAGATGATTAAAATTTGGACAGTTGAAATAACGTGAAAATTCTGAACTTGATGCATGGGCTTGAAATGTCTGGACCATATGATTTAGGGTATATAAATATTGTTTAGATATCAGATCATATCCAGAGGGCACATTATTGATATGGCATAAAAGAGCGTGACTCTGTAACCCTATAAACATTACACGGGTGAAGTTGATCCAATGGATCGTAATATTTAGGACTCGTTTGGAAGTAACTTCTCAAAAAATTACTTTCTGATAATAGAATTTTAGTATGTTTGTTGACCATGGGAAGATGACTTATTATAAGTAGTTTATGTTTAGATAATATCTATTTTCCTAAGAAAACTGTGTAAAATACCTATTATACCCTTAGTAGATATAAAATCATACATTTTTACTCATAAACTTTATATAAATATAAATATTATATTTATATTAATATAAATATAATATTAATATATTATAATATAACATTAGACCATAATAATTTATTATATTAATATGATACTAATATATTAATATTATATTAACATAATATGAATATTTTAATATAATAAATTTATTAATATAAATATAAATATGATATTATATTAGTATAAATATTATATTAATATTAATAAAAATATTATATTAATATAAATACTAAAATAATATTAAAATATAATAAATATTAATATTATATTTATATAAATATTAAGATAATATTAATATTTAATTATATTAGATAATATTAATATACTATTCGTATTTATCCTAACCATTTATTGATATTTTACTAAATTTTATTATGAATCTTAAAAAGATATTTTAGAAAGAAAAAAATACTATCACTCCTATATCACGAGAAGTGCCAAAACCATTTTCTCTGTGATTTTCACTTTTCATAAAATATAAAAAATATTTTTTATAAAAAATATTTTTTTACTTTTTTTTTAATTTAATAAAATAAAAAATATTTTTTTTATTTTTAAAAAATATTTTTTTTCTCCTCCTCCCGAGTCCCGGCCTTTGTTCGTGGAGAAAGGAAAAGGGCATCCAGGCCCCAACCGAACCGCCCTTCCCGGCTGTTGGGTCTTATGGGACCCGGACGCAGACCCGACCGAACAAATGGTGGCGCCCCGCCGCTATGGCAGCGGTGCTTCTCCCTCCTCCAGCGCTGCTCCGACGAGCGGCAACTCCGCGCCGCCCACGCCTTCCTCCTCACCCACGGTCTCCTCCGCCACCCCTCCGCCCTCGGCCGCCTCGTCCTCGCCTCCTGCTCCCTCCGCCCCCCCGCCCTCTCCCACGCCACCCTCCTCCTCCGCCACCCTCCCGCCCCTCTCAACGCCTTCGCCTACAACGCCCTCATCCGCGCGCACGCCCGCGGTCCCGACCCCACCCACGCCCTCGCCTTCTTCCGCCTCCTCCTCCGCTCCCCCTCGCCTCGCCCGACCACCACTCCTACCCCTTCGCCCTCGCAGCCTGCGCCGCCATCCCTCCATTCCCGCCGGCGCCCAAATCCACGCCATGGTCTATAAGACCGGGCTCGCCTCCACTGACCACTACGTCCAGACCGCCCTTCTGCGTCTTTACGCCGGCCTGCCCGACGAAGCCCGGAAGCTGTTCGACGAAACCCCTCAGAGAGACCCCGTCCACTGGGACGTCCTCATGAACGCGTACATCCGCTGTGGCCTCCCTTCTGATGCGGTGCGCCTCTTCCAGGACATGCTTCTGGCTGGGATCGAGCCCGACGAGTTCACCGTCACCACGGCTCTCACTGCTTGTGCTCATTCCGGTGCTTACAGGGAGGGGGTTTGGATTCACAAGTTCATTGAGAAGAAGGACCCATCTTTCTTGAATGACACCTTTATTGCATCTGCTCTTGTGAGCATGTATGCCAAGTGCGGTTGCATCAAGGAGGCTTTAAGGTGTTCGACGCTGTGCCGGAGAAGAACCGTCACATGTGGGCGACGATTGTTGGTGGGTTCGCAGTGCATGGGTTAGTTAAGGAGGCGATCTGCTGCTTGGACCGGATGCAGGAGGACGGCCTGCACCCAGATGGCATCGTGCTTCTTGGTGCCCTCACAGCCTGTGCCCATGCGGGCTCGTGGACGATGGCCTGCGACTGCTGGCTGAAATGGAGACATGCTATGGTGTTAAGCCCGAGCATGAGCACTATAGCTGTGCTGTTGACATGCTGTGCAGGGTAGGCCGGTTAAATGATGCTTTGGGACTCATTCATGGGATGCCATGAGGCCGTTGGCTTCCGTGTGGGGATCATTGCTCACAGGTTGCAGGACTTATGGAAATGTCGAGCTTGCAGAGCTAGCAGTTGCAGAGCTCCAGAGGATCGCAGATGGTAATGGAGATGATGAGGGTGTGTATGTCCAGTTGTCGAACATTTATCTCAGTGCCAACAGGAGGGAGGATGCACGCAGAGTGCGAAAGCTGATAGGCAGTCGGGGAATTAAGAAATCTCCTGCTTATAGTGTAATCGAGGTGAATGGTGAAGTTAGCTCATTTGTTGCAGGAGATCAAGTGCATCCACTGCGGCTAGAGATTTGGAGGATGTTGGAAATCTTGATGGATCACATGAGCCACCACTCCATGCTGGAGTTGGGGCAAGAAGAGATTTCATTGCTGCCAGTCACTGAAAGTGAATGTTAAGTCCTTTTCTGCTCAGATGGAGCACTTCCACTTATATGGCATGCTAGAATGACTGATTTGGTTGATTGTCTTATGAATAAATTTGGGGAGGCTAGAGTTTCATCCCCCCTTAGTACAGCAGAACAGCATCAGCTTGTAAACGATGCTGTGTTCCTCTTGAAGACAAACTCTGCAGCAAATTTTATGCGTCAGGTAGGAGTGGAGAAAGTATCCATGCTTGATCTGAAATTAAATGATCTTGGTTTTTTTGTTCTAAAAAGAAGAGGCAACAGATCCAAGTTATCCTACATTTAGGGTTATGCCATCACAAGAATCCTGTTAATCTTGGTACCAGATGAACATTGCGGGGGATTTCTCAGAGAATCATCTTGATGGTGCTGATGGACCATTCAGTCTGTCATGCATAAAGATTTTGGTAGGAAAACTCACCAAGAAACAATGTAGCTACTTCAGCACTGTGGGTTGTAGAACGAGTTACTAGAATTTATCCCTGAAAACTTGAGGTACTTTAAGTTGCTTCCCAGTCTCAAATCAAACTGAATGTCTTAGCAGAAGAGAGTTCTTGCTGCTAATGAAGGAACTGGAAAGACCAGGGCTCTGCCAATTGATAGTCATGCACATGAATATGTCAGCAGAAGAGTCAACTAAGTTCTTTACTACTAATCAAGGAATCAGGAAACAATCAGTGCTCTGCCACTTGGTAGTCATGCATATCAATATGTCAGCAGAAGTACGAATCCTGAGCCAATCTGTGCTCTGCCGTTTGGTGGCAATGCGTATAAGTATGCCATCCGAAATGTCAGTTAAATTCTTTGCTGTTAATCAGGGAATCATGGAAAAATAATCAGTGCTGTGCCAATTGACGGCAACGCACATCAATGAGTTGTTTTTGTTCATTTCTATGTCTATTGGTGGAGCTCTTGCTTCTCCTTTTATCATTTAAGGACTTAAATAGAACAAAAAAGAATTTCATCATTTATTCTTATGGTATATTCTCTTCTGTGAGGAACTACATCCAGATCGAGGTCTTGCAAGTTATCTGCATTATATATGTTCCTCATTACTTCGACACTCAGACATTTTTACCTAAGAAGAATCCTCAAACAGAATATCAAGATGTGAGAACTTGCTGCAATGAGCTTCCTTTGAGGCCACATGCGATTGTTCTTTTGTCAAATAGAAAATTCCTTCTTTCCAAACATCAAGCTAAAGACTTTTTTTTTTTTTGCCAAAATAACATAGGAAAGTAGTCTTCTGAAAGGTAGCATTAGGTATTGACGGTGCTTTGGACCTGTATGCATGATGAGAGGCTTGCACACTGATTTGTTAATTCTTGCTCTCAAGGAGATTTGTCTCAAGTTAGAGCATGTAGCTAGAATCACAGCTTGTGGTTAGCAAGGGCCATGTCAAATAGTGCCTAACATAACATAATGCTTGCTGGCATTCGAGGGTTATATGATTCCTCTGCCTAAGCAATGATATAGAGATGATTTAGACCACAATTATGTGAGAAGGTGATAAAAAGGGTTCAAGAAAAAATGTGGTTGGAATGGCTTCATTGGATAAGGTATGTTAGATTGTTTAACTTCTGATTATGATGCTATATTAAGAGAGTATAATGCTTAGTGATGTTACCAAATGGTGCATGTTTTGACATATATATTTTATACTTACTAGCATCAGACCTTTAAGAAGTATAGTGAGTCTGAACTATAATGAGAAACATCATCTATGTTGTATGAGATGTATGCTGAATTAGAAAGATCATTAAGTGGGAGACATCATGCTTGAGCAATACTTGAACTTGTAACTGATCAATCGTACTGCACATGTCAAAGTCTCTCGCCATACTATGTTATGATTCACCGAAAGAATCAAAACGCAGGGTATAGGGTTGTCTGGATTGTTGGCTGGTTTGTGCATGGCATATTGCATGCTTTATGGACAAAGATTATTCTTGGGTATAACTCTTACCCTCTATCTTGGCCTTTTTTTAATGCTTATTGTGTTCTTATAGTAGTTGAGTATGTATTTTTTTGTAGTATAAGTTTTAGGGACAAAAGTTTTAGGGAAGTATAAGTGTGTTCTTATAGTAGTTGAGTATGTTTTTTTTTTTACAAATTTTTGGTAATGAGCATATGAACCTTTATTCATAAAATAAAGTATCATAGACAACGTTTACGTTTGTAAGAGCTTGTACCGTATAAAGAAAAACAGCAGTCAGTTTATGTACAGTAATAATATTACAACAGAAATCGAGTACAGCAGAAGTTTGATTCAAAGAACTCATGACCCAGCTCTGATAGAAACTGGAACAGCAGCAAATTGTAGAATTGGACGTGGAATAACAACAGCTTGCATGGATAAACCATGAAAAAGCAATGCAAATGTAAGCAGAGGATAGCATCCATATACAGCAACAACCAATGATATCCAGAATTATAAGCGGCAAATGACCAGAGGAGCTGTTTGAAGTTTATGATGCAAATGAGATAATACAAAACTGTGTAATAAGTGGAGTACGTAGAAACCAGAAAACCCATCTTGTATCTTGTGAGTATGGATATTTTTATTCGAGTGTTAGGTGCTGTTTGCTTATCTAGGTGAATGGTTTGTATATTTGGATATACGAGTTTTCTGTCTAAAGGTTGCATCTTCGCAACATTTGGTTAGATAAAATTAATAAACTATTCATATTTGAGAAATTTTTATAAAAAAATTGATTTGTTAAATCTAGAATCTGAAATAAAACAGAGAATTAGCATTTTATTGCTAAAAAACTTTAAATTCTGAGTATGTTTATTGAACTCATATAGAATTGTATTCCTCAGTTGTACGTATATCCTAAATAATATTTCCTTAAATGGCATTCAGGTAAACAGAATAGAAAGCTCTCTCTCCCTCGCGCTTTCCACCTCAGTTGGTGGTGTTTGAAAAAAAAGGAAAAGCGCTGCAAAGGAGTACGAAGTAATACCACCTGGGACTTGTTTGGTTGACGCAAAATGGAGAGAAAAAGAGGCAGTTTCTGAAAAGTAAAGAGGGGACCTCTTATTTGATTGGAGTTTTAAGAAAAGAGAGAGTGAAAATGGCTATTCCCATGAGAAGTTACTTCGCACATTTCATGAGAAGTGAAAATCCATGAAGCATATAGATTTTGGCACTTTCTATGAAATGGAAAGTAGTAATCCTTTTTCTTTTTTAAAATACCATTTTAAGATACATAGTTTAGATTTTACAAAATATCAATAGATGGTCAAGATGAAATACTAAATAATAATATAATATTATATTAATATTATCTTAATATTTATTTGAATATAATATGAATATTAATATTGATATTAATATTATAATATTTAATATATTTTAATATTTACACTAAGATAATATTTTTATTAATATTAATATAATATTTTATATTAATAATTTAGTATTTACATTGATATAAATATTATGTTTAATATTATATTAATAAATTTATTATATTAAAATATTAATACCATATTAATATAATATTAATATATATTAGTATATATTAACACAATAAATTATTATAGTCTAATGTTATATTATAATATATTAATATTATATTTATATTAATATAAATATAATATTAATATTTATATAAAATTTAGGAGTAAAAAAATAAAGTCTTGTCTACTAAGGGTATAATAAGTATTTTACATAATTTTTTTAGAAAAATAGGTACTCAACTAAACATAAGCTACTCTGCAATAAATCACTTTCCCATAATTAACCAAACATGCCAAAATCTTATTTCTAGGAAGTAACTTTTTAAAAAATTACTTCCTAGGAAGTTACTTTCTCGAAAAAAAAATTCTTCCTACGAATCAAATGAGTCTCTAGTTCTGTGGCCCTATCATTGGTGTTCCCTAGTGGTACCGTCTTGGTTCAATCTTTGCCATCTTAGGTATATTAAATTAAACTAAAATTTATAGTCAATTTGAAGAACTGTGGATGCGGCATCCAAACAATATTCTGAGGCTCGATAGGATACAAAACGGATCCTAGTTTGTTTATATCCATATTTATCTTATTTAATGAATATAGATATAGATCTGGATTTTAGTCGAATGCAAAAATTTATATTCATATTTATTTACATGGATACTAATATAAAGTAGATACTAAAAGTATAAATATAAAGATAAACATTGTGAAATCCAGCTCAATTGAGCCTGTTTTGGGGTTGGAGTTGGTAAGGCTTGCTGACTTCAATTTGAAATCATAAAAAAAAAAATCAGAATCGACAAATCGTGATCCCTTATTCCAATCTCTTGTTGTGGGAGACAAGACCACCTAATAGTGGATGGTGCAGGCATCATGGGCCGATGGAAAGGCCGGTGGCCATTGGAATGTCCTACGGCCGTTGAGGGCTATTGCACTTGATGAATACCTAATGTTAGGCCAGCCTTATCCCTCCAAATCCTTTTGTATTCAATACCCACCTATCCTCCGACTAAATCCACCATCAACCCCTCTCCACCTCCCTCTCTCTTCTTTCTCATCTACGATAGTTGCTGAGCGGCGCAATCTAGCTGTCATTGCCCAAAAATCCCTTTCCTTCCTCCTTGATTCTCTCTATCTCCTTCGATCCGAGAGCTTTTGGATGTTTTTACTACTGGAATTCTCCATCATCGGCTGCAATCCATCACTACCACCACCTTCGATAAGCTCTCCCCCCTCCCTTCCCTTCTTTTATTTTGGCTTGGGTGCCACAAATGCCCCTTTTTCCTTTCTCGAATCCCTTACGCATGGTTTGGCCATCGTCTCTAGCTGCCAGTACTCCGACTATGCCACCACCACCAGCCACCGTTGACCCCATCCCTCTTTTCTCCCTTCTATCCCCCTTTAGTGAAATCCCTGATTCAGCTTGCGAAAGAGAGGAAGAAAGAAAAGAGAGAAAGAAAGAGGAGAGAGAGGAAGAGAGAAGAGAGAGGAATAAAATAGAGAGAAAGAAGAGATAGAAAAAGAGATAGAAAGAAAGGAAGAAAGAGAGAAAGAGAGAGAGAGAAAGAAAGGAAGAGAGAGAGGGGAGGGAAAGGGATTCAACCTTTCAGTGAACCCACCTCATAAATCACATCCTAATCCAATTGAGTTTAGATCAATCTGAATCATGTAGATCTGACCCAAGAATCGACCCAAATCTTGACCTAGATTGGGGCCAAACTGAGAGTCTCTTTTAATTTATCTTAATTTGTCTTGAATTGAAGGCTAATAAAACTTATAAATTATTTGTGCAAAAGCCTTCATCATTGAAAAAGCACCAGATCTAGAGATCATGCTGTGAAGATTGTAAATGTTGGATCCCATCAACTATAGGTTCCATTTATGTTTGGGATTTTATTTAGTGTCTTCATATATTTTCAAATTAGAAATTATATAAAAATTATTAAAATATTTAGAAAGTTGAAAGTTTGAAAAAGTACATATAAAATAAAATTCAAAATTATAGATCAAGCATAGTGTTATCACGACATGTTTGCAAATTTTAAATATGATGGTTTCTTTGTATTATATGGTTTTATGCTTGCATGAGTTTTTGAATGAAAAAAATATTCTCTTATTTCCAAAATAAAATATGAAAATTTATTGAAAAATATTACCGAAATGAGCATATTATTATAAAAAAAATTCTTTAGTTAAACATGATCTAGATCTAGTCAATGAGACTGATTGTTGGCCACATGATTAAAATTAATTTTTTTTAGTCTAACCAATTGGCACTGATCGCCAACGAAGTTAGTCCTTTTGGATCTAGCTAGTTGGGGCTAATCGCTAACACACGTTAATACATTGCATGTTTATTTTCCAGACTAATCTCTTTATCTTATACGAAATTAATTGTAGCCATATAAATTAGAGCTAATTTCCTTTTGAGCCTAGCCAATGGGGCTGATTATTGATACAAGCTGATGGATTATGTGTTTCATATTTAGGAGCTTGTCTCTTTTAGACCTTATCATAGGACTGATCATGGATGTAGTCACCGAAAATAGAGAGAAGGTTTGGTGTTTTATTATTACCCATAATATATTTTTAAAAAATAGTTTATATTGTCACATGCATCTTATTTTTTTTAAATTATCATATTTAAAAAAATAAATTATGGTTGATTCCTCATAGATATTGATAACTTACTGAGTCTGTAAAGCTCATTCCTTATTTTCTTATTTTTTTAGAGTCAGAAGAGCATATGGGGATTGAGACTAGTAGTCAGGAGCATGGGACCTTAGAAGATATTTGCTTAGTTTGTTTTTGCATAAATATTGATCTTGATTTTTGTTAATCAACCTTATGAGTCAGTAGTGAACTATTTTTATTTGAATCAATAAAATTAGAAGTTTGCTTTTATTACCATTGTCTGAATTATTAGATGTATGATCTGAAAAACCAATTATTAGCTAACACATTATAATTTTTCAAAACATAAGTTTGCACTTGATTTATTGAAATTAAAATTATGGATAATTATTTTTATTCTAGAGTAATGTATCTTAGAATCGTACAAGGAGTTAATAATCAATGACACATATTCTCAAGAGTTGAGAATTTAAGACATATGTCATTGTAGATTAATTTCTGAATGCTCTCAGTCGATGATCATCACAGAGATGGTGATTGATCCGACTAGACTAGTACACGGATCACTTTTCTTTGGATAGACAATCTTGAGTGTGCAGTGTGGAGATACTGGAGCAAGAGTGCATGTAGTTGTTAGAGAACAACGGTACTGAGCATAATCGAGGACAAGAAGTCATATGGTGCCTACTCACTCGTCAGTGACTTCTCAATGCTATAGTTGTGTGAGTGATTTTTTAATCTACAGTGCCTCAACTGCTCATAGTAGGGTTGCTGTAGTTTGACTACACAAACATGGTCCCTAGCCATACGGTTCTTTGTAGTGAAAGTTGGCTACAGTAGGTTCACTATAGGAATAGGAGTGTACTTATAGGAGATCTATCGGCCTTAGTAGTTAAAGAATAGTCTTATACGACTTAAGAAGCTGAGTCCATAAGTTTATGCCACAGCAGCATGATTATGGAAAGAAGTTTCTATGAGATTCACGATTAGACTCAAGCTAATTAAGTCTAGCATATGACGGATGCTTAGGATTTGATGAGATTTCATGAACTGCATCCTGTCAGGACTCTCAATAAAAGAACTTGATTACATGATAATTACACCTAGGAGTTCATCTGTCTATTCTTTTGGATTATCACTATATGCTACTAGGCATCACTGGTGGATTGTGAGAACTCATTAGATTCATTTTCGGATCAACGATCCTTTTTGGGGTGAGTTGGAATTATTCCAGTCCATCGAAAGGAGTTTCGATGATACTGTGATTGAGATCATAGTATGTCTCACTACCAGACAGAATAGAATCTAAGGGGTCACACACAAAAGTAGCTCATCTTGATCATGAGCTTAAATCGTGATCAAATTATCAATTGGATTAATGATTTTGATCAATTTGTAAGAGTTGCAAATTTGAAAACTGCAAATTGTTAGCATAAGAGACTTTATTGCAAATGTTACAATATAATTGACCTGATTAAATTATGGATCAAATCTTAATTAATTTAAAGTAGATTTAATTTAATTAATTTGACTTAATTTAAGACTAATTGGGTTTAATTATCTAAGTAGGACTTAAATTACAATCCTGATTAGATCAGGATTGATAGTCTTTTCGAACTGGATTCGAATCAGACTTGAATTGGATTCGATTGGAACCCAAATTGGACCCAATTGAAGAAGACCACCTGAGCCTAGGTTCACTAGGCTTCTCTCTCTAATTTGGCCAATCAAGAGAGAGGGGTGTTGATCTTCACTCTCCCTTTCCTTCTTTCGCACGTGAAGAGATGTGGAGGTGCGTCTCCTTTCTTTTTAGATAAGGACCTATCCTAACTTGAATTCAAATTTGATTTGGAGTTTGTCAAGACCTACCTTATCTGGTTGGAGGCATGTGGGAGATTTTTGTGCAATAAAAATTAAGATGAGGAGGGAGGACGCACATCTTGTGTGCGTGAAAGGAAAAGGGATGCCAATAGTTGGCACCCCTTATCTCTTGGTCTTCCTCTCTCGCTTTGGTCCATTTTTCCTATTTAAATTTGATTCAAATAAGAAAGAGGATCAAATCTAATTAGGTAGGACATTGGGGCTAATATTTGTGTGACAAATATTAAGAAGAAAAGAGCATGCAGTGGAAAATTGTTCTGAGTGTTTCTTATTGCCACAAGACCTCTTCTCATTGCCCCTTGTCCCTTCCTTTCACATCTCCATGCCACCTCCTCTAGATACGATCTAAGAGAGAGAAATTAGAGAGAGAGAGAGAAAGAGAAGAAAAGGTGTTTTCTTCTTCTTCTTGGTGGTCCAATTCAGATCCCTTCAAATTAGCATGAAGAGTTCGTGTTGTAGCCCTATTCTTCGAGATCTAGAAGAAGAGGATCCAGACCCAAGCAAAGGAGTGAGGCCTACAAGTACTAGTACTCCAATGGCCTCAATGCTCTGATCAGGTCATCTCTGTGTGGATACCAGTAGAGGTCAGGCGCTTGCATGGCTACGTCAGAAATTTCAGGCATCTGTGGGATTCGATCCAAGTAAGATAATGGAAAGTGGTTAAAGTAACCATCTTCCTCCCTATTTCTGATTTCAGATCTATTTGTAAAATTTATTCATGCATGTTAATCGATCCTTAGATGATTTCTTGATTAGATCAAAGCATGTTTTAATATTAAAATTGTTTTAATATTTGTCTTCCACTGCTTACCATGTTCATGTGATGAAATTTTTGCATGCGAATTACCTAGACTTCCTTTAAGTGGTATCAAAGCCATATTGATTTTTAACATGCATGGTATAAATTTTTAGATCTGATTTCTATTTTTGATCTAAAAAATCAAATTATAAAATTAGATTAGATCTAATTAATAATGCATGAGATGTATTGGATCCTGTTATTGCATGAGATGCATAGATCTGAAAATTATGATTACAATCTGATTTTTAAGTGAAGCATGAGATATTTAGATCTGAAATACATATGATGTAGGATGTGTGATTTTGATTAAATCATATTTATGTTAGATATTTTAATTAATGGATATAGATTAGATCTATTATGTATGCCATAATCTTTAGGATTAATCTAGAATCATTCTGACATAAGGTTGTCCTAGCATGACTTATGTTATGCTGTATGGTTATCCTAAGATGAGACTAGATCGACCATTAATCAAAATTAAAATTATCTGATACATAAAATAATTTAATCACACATAAATCAGATTGATAATTGGATTGAATTTTTGAATTTATAGTGGTTCAGATAGCCAAGTCAACTCAATTTTTATTTTAGTCGACTCAAGATCCTGGTGAGTCGGCTCAATTTGTAGGTGAGCCAACTCAACTGTGCAGACTGTGGCTACAGTATTTTTGTTCATCACTATGATAAGTCGACTCGAGTCCAGGGTGAGTCGACTCATTACTGTGAATAAAAAATTTTGTATGAGATACAAAATATAAAATTATTTAGATTTGAAATTATTTCGATTTCTAAACTAAACTTATGGTCATAATACACTTAATTGAGAAAGACATGAATTTAAAAAATTTAAAATTAAGAATTTAAGATCTAAAATTCATTGCATAAAACATAGGATTTTGGGTGTGGATTGAATAAATTAGGTCTAGTGATTGACTACAATTAGATTTTTTGATTAGATCAGATTAGAACCCTTATTGATTTGAGCAGTTGATCGAACCTGATCAATAGTTGGTTAGGATTGGGTCAAAGAGACTCGAAATCGATTTTAGTTATAGTTGGTTATATAGATTCACTTTTGATGTGAGTCGATTAACTCAAGATCAAATTTGGCTCAATGGATCAAGCTCAATTAACTAGGTCGACCTGTTCAATTCTGATCGACCAATTGGCGTCTAAGATAAGTTTGGCATTTTGATCGATAGTTTTTAATTGAGAGCATGCTTATCTAGTCAATTCATTGGTGTTTAAGGCAAGCATCAATAGACCCTCCCACCAATCTCACTTATTGAGCCAACTTGATCGATTAAGTCTTGAATAAGATTATTTGGTCACTCGAGTTCACCCATACCAACTAGGTTAACCAGACATGAGATGTTCTGAACTAAATAAGTTTAATCGGATATGAGATGTTCTGACCTAAACTAGATTAGTTAGACATGAGATGTGTTGATCTGATCCGGACCAGTTATTTACTTGAGATGTATGTGATTATGTAGAAGAGACCTAAATCAAACCTCCCTATAAATATTAAGTCGAGCGAGCTTCCACCGTTGTAGATGCATAGGGGTCCTACTGGTGTTGATTGTCCTCAGCTGGTTACAGTGGTTTAATTGCACCTGGAAGACTCAATCACTCTATTAGCAAGGAGTTGCTCCAGGGTGAGGATGGGGTGGGCCTAATAACTATTAGGTGAGGGACCCAATGATGGCTTCATACCTGCTTGTGAATGGTGGATCTGACTTAACTAAGAAGTATGGTCAATAATTATTAGGTGAGCCCACATGACTTAGAGATCGAATCGCTGCAACATGCATGAGATGCATTAGATAAGAGTTATCCATCTATTGGTTTAATATGCCACCAATAACTGTTAGGTAAGGTGCATAAAAATCGATGGGATCACAGTATCTACTTGAAACCCTAATCGCACAGGGGTTTTCGCATCTTCACAGGGAGTGTGAGAGATTTGTGAGAATAGTGAAAGTCTAATTTATTTCTTAAAGTCTCTAAAATAAATTTTAAAATCTAATACAAATATCTAATTAGAATTTTCTTCTCTCTTCAGTTCATAACTCAGTTTCAAACCCCATAGCCTGAATAGAGTCACAGTTGGACTGAAACTTTCTCAAATTAAAATAGTTGCTAAATTATCTGATTTGATCAAATAATGAGATTGGATCCTGATTAAGTTAAATCAGAATTAATTTAATTAGATTCAAATTTGAGTTTGACTCAGACTGGATTTCATTAGTTTAATAGGATTGGGCTTGATAAGTGTTTGACTTATTATGAAATCCAAACCCAATTTGATTGACCAAATCCAAGATACAACCAATTGACCAAATAGAACTATAAAGAACTGGCTTAGAACTTCAGAATAGTTTTGAACTCTAAAAAAGGTTAGGATATTCTATACCAGGATTTCCTTGTGTTACCAAATCATCCAATCATTGAAATGTTCAGCACTTGAGAAATGGATGGATGATATCAATTAGGTTAGGCACTATTTCTTGGCCTTAGTACCAACACGAGGACATCATGAATTCAGGGCTATGATAACTCACCTACAATAGTTGTGTGGTGAGCAAAGTCGGACTGTGCATTGAGTAGTCCATCCATGATCATTGTTTAACAATGGTTAAGGACCTTATGAGCTCAAGATAACCATGCATGAGAAACTAAGCGGGTGTGGGGTTGGAGTAATTAAGGCCTAGAATGAGAATCAAAATAGATGACTCACATTCTAACTGTTTGATTGGGGGGAGTCCCATTCTGATTTTTATTCCAGAAAGAAATGAGAATGATCTATTTCTTTTATAATCCAATCCAAACTCATCCTAATGAAGTCAAAATCTCATTCCAGTGTAATAAGATTAAAAAAATCATTTTTTTCATCCGCTCCCCTTCCTCCCCTGAGGCCCACACCCTCAAAAGATATTGTGGGGGCGGCGACCTCCCCACCAACGATGCCCATGTCGAGGTAGAGGAGGCTGTGGGCGGTGGCGTCGCAGAGGCGGTGCTTGGTGTTCTCATACCACTCGTTACTGCCATCGATGATGCAGTCACTGGGGTCCATGAGCTAGAAGAGGGTGGCGATGGTTTGGTTGACGAGGGCACCGGCCTTGACGAGGATGATAATGGAGCGAGGGCAAGCAATGGAGAGGATGAAATCTTGCGGGGAGTGGTGGTCAGGGAGGGGGAGCCACCCTCCACCACCATGCAGCCGATGGTCTCATCGACCTTGGAGGTGGTGCAGTTGTAGACGGAGATCGGAAAGCCCTTCTTGATGATGTTGAGGGCTAGGATTGGGCCCATCACCATCGGTCCGACGAGCCCGATGCGTGACAGCACCACCGCCTCCATCGATCAATAGATCGAGTGAGGGTTTCAACAACTGGAGGAGGAGTAGGAATAGGAGAGGAAGGAGATGTCAAAGAAAAGAAGAGTGGAAGGGTGGTGGATGCAGCATTGGAGAAGGGAAGGGACCGTGGGGTGCGAGCGGCAGGGCCAGGTTCGGGGGAGGGCGGGGGTCGGGGGGGAGTGGTTTATTAATGATAATTTTTTAAAAAAAATTAAAGATATTATTATTATATTTAATTTTTATTTAATATTAATTTTTAAAATAATTAATTTTGAAAAATTTTAGTTAAGAATAAAAATAAAAATTTGAGTTGACTCCGATTTTTATCTTTGTATGAACCAAATAATAATAATGGGAATCATCCTTTTCGATTTTAATTTCGATCACAAACCAAACACTTCAGATGATTTGGCCATTTCAATTTCGATTTCAACCCATTCCCATTCTGATTCTGATTTCGATTCCAATTGCGAACTAAACATCTCCTAAGTGGATTTGATCCAACAGTCCCTTAATGGTTCATTTGATCAGTTTCTGCTATATAAACGAAAATAATAGCACACTATCAAAATTACTGGTAATTACTAAGGAGATCTTGAAAAGTTCAAGGGGTTGTGTTCTTACTGTGAAAAATTTGGTTCCAGAAAAGAGTCTTTTAGAACAAGAGGTCAACGAGAGAATGAGCCAAGAAAAGATTTTCTCAAGGAGAAGGTGTCAGGTAAGGAAAAGTATTTTCACTGCAGTTCTGACAGCCACTCGGATGAGAATTGTCCTCCGACCTAGATAACCTAACAAAGAAATGTGACACATCTTGTGAAGGTATGTCAGATCTGTTTGCATGTTGATGTATTCGGACAGTGAGTATGCCATAAGGTTTGAGAGATCTATGGATGAGATAAATCTAAGTATATGTGGTACCTCAAGTAAGGTCATTTTGAAGAGGACAGGATATATAAACTTAGAAAGAGATCGTCTGTTTGATACATGAATTTTGAGTTTGTAGATTCTATCTTCAAAAAAAATTGATCAAATTATCTCTTGTGGGACAAGGAGAGAGGACCACTACATCAGGCCTATTTGATGAAAAATCTCTTGAGGTTCTTTGATTGGATCGAGGAGGTGTATATCTTAGTAAAAATTTTGAGATTATCTCATGAAAATGATATAGTCTTACAGTAGACTCCTTCTGGTTTGTCTTAGCTTAAAGGTGTATCGAAAAGAAGGATTGAGATCTTATTAGGTATGGTTCAATCCATAATGAAATTCACTCACTAACCTTTACTTTTTTAGGAATATACTTTAATCTATTGAGTAGGGTACTTATTGTATTTTTCAATGAACCACAATATGATTGGGATCCGTCAGACCATATTCTAGAAAAATAGTTTACCTAAGATAGTGGTAATGGAAGGAATTTGAGCTTAAAGAGAAAGTCTCTAAAGAGCAACAAATTGAAGATTTGGTTGTACCTATTCATTTTGAGCCAATTAGTGTTGGACCTCCACCACCTCATATATCTAATAAAAATCTTCCATCCTCATAAAAGGTATTTGGATATGCTTTCAGAGGATGTAGAGAAAGTATTTCTTGTGCGATATAGGGATCAAATAGTTGATCCTAAGACCTATGACGAGGTGATGTATGACATCGATTCAAGAAATGAAAGGAAGCAATAAAGTCAAAGGTTGACTTGATGCATTCCAGCCAAGTATGACCTTAGTGGATCCACCACAGCATATTATACCCATTAGATGCAAATAGATCTACAAAAGAGAATTAGATGTAGACGGATGTAAAACTGTTTTCTTAATAGATATCTTAGGAAGATGTCCATATGAAGCAGCCTAACGAATTTCACTTCAGATGATGAAGATCATAAGATCTATAAGCTATATGGATCCATTTTTGGATTAATTCAAGTATCTCGAAGTTGGATTGATGCAATCAAATAGTTTGATTTCATCAAAAATAAGAAGGAACTTGAGTTTTCAAAAGGGTCAGTGGAAGGAGGAGATTCTTCGGATGGAAAAAATTGTTCCCATGCTGACTTCAGTTATGAGTTGGTTGTCAAAAGATCCTCTAGAAAGACCAAAAGTAAGCATCTTGGATTAAAGATCTGTGGAGATAGATCTGATAAGATGATAGGCTTTTCACAAGTACATAAAGGAGGTGCTGAAGGGGTTCAGCATGGAAACTCTATAAGGGGATTTCTACCTCTTAGATAAGGTATGTATCTCTCCAGGATGATATGTCTAAACACATCTAAGGAATTTAGCTCATGAGCTAGATCCCTTATACTTTGATTGTAGGGAGCCTCCTGAATGCCATACTGTGTACTTGACTTAATCTTGCTATGAGTGTCACAAGCAAAAATCAATCGAATCCAGATGTACAATACTGGATAGTTGTGAAGAACATCCTTAAGTACTTGAAAGAACTAAAGATTTATTCTTAATTTTTGAAGGAGAATTTTAGAGTTGCAGAATTTATGGGTATACATGCTCAGATTTTATGTCTGACACTGATGGTAGAGAGTCTACATCAGCATATATACAATGGAGAATTGGTAGATTGAAAGAGTTCCAAATAACTAATCATTACAGAAAGCTGAGTTAGTCACCATTTTCAAAGGTTCTAGGTAAGATCTCCTGGTCCAAGTATCTTTGTTGCAATTGATGTCATCATAGTGATAATATTGGCATCATAGCCCTTAGCTAATGGAGCCTTGATCTCACCAGAATACCCAGCACATGAAAAAGTGGACTTTAAATAATACGCGATTACCTCGACTTGGAAGATGTCAAGGTGAAGAGAGTAGACCCATGAAAATGTGGTGGACCCATTGACTAAGTCATTTTTCTAACTAAAGACTGAAGTTCATCTTGAAAAGATGGGACTTAGATTTGGGCAGATTGATTTTAGGTCAAGTAGGAGATTGTTAGATGTGTGATCTGAGAAGACAATTATTAGCTGACACATTGTAATTTTTCAAGACATAAATTTATATTTGATTTATTAAAATTAAAATTATGGATAATTATTTTTATTCTAAAGTAATATGTCCTAAAATCATCCAAAAAATTAATCATCAGTGACACATATTTTCAAGAGTTGAAAATTTAAGATATGTGTCATTATAGATTAAGTTCTGAATGCTCTCAGTCGATGATCATCATGGGGATATGATTGATCTGACTAGACTGGTACACAGATCGCTTCTCTTTAGGTAGACAGATCTTGAGTCTATAGTATGAAAACACTGGAGCGAGAGTGCAGGTCGTTGTTAGAGAACAATGGTACTGAACGTGATAAAAAATGAGAAGTCATATGGATGCCTACTCACTCATCAGTGACTTCTCAATGCTATAGTTGTGTGAGTTATTTTTTGACCTGCAGTACCTCGACTACTCACAGTGAGGTTGCTGTAGTTTGACTATGCATAAATATGGTCTTTAGCCATATGGATTCTTCTAGTGGACATTGGCTGCAGTAGGTTCACTGTAGGAGTAGGAGCGCACTTATAGGAGATCTATTGACTTTAATAGTTGAGGAGTAATCCTAAGCAACCTAAGAGACTGAGTGTATAAGTCTGTAGCCACAGCAGTGTGATTATGGAAAGGAGTTCCCATAAGATTCATGATTGGATTTGAGCTAATTATATCTGGCATATGATGGATGCTTAGGGTTTGACAAGGTTCCATGATTTGCATACTGTCGGAACTCGATAGAAGAACTTGATCACACGGTAAGTACACCTAAGGGTTTATCTTTCTATTCTACTAGATTATCACTACATACTGTTAGGTATCACTGATGAATTGTGAGAACTCACTAGAATTATTTTCGGATCAACGATCCTTTTTGAGGTGAGTTGGAATTATTCCAGTCCATCGAAAAAAGTTTCGATGATACAGTGATAGAGATCACGGTATATTTCACTATCAGATAGAGTAGAACCTGAGAGATCACATATAAAAGGAGCTAATCCTGATCATGAGCTTGGATCATGATTAAATTATCAATTGGATTGATGATTTGGATCAATTTGTAAGAGTTACAAATTTGGAAACTGCTAATTGTTAGCATAAGAGATTTTATTGTAAATGTTATAGTATAATTAGGCCTGATTAAATTATGGATCAAGTCTTAATTAATTTAAATTAAATTTAATTTAATTAAATTTAATTTAATTTAAGGTTAATTATGTTTAATTATTCAAGTAGGATTTATATTACAATCCTGATTAGATCAGGGTTGACAGCCTTTTCGAATTGGATTCGAATCGAACTCAAATTGGATTCGGTTTGAACCCAAATTAAATCCAATTGAAGAAGACCATTTGAGCCCAGATTCATTATGCTTCTCTCTCTAGTTTGGCTGATCAAGAGAGAGAGGGGCATGGATCGTCACACTCCCTTTCTTTCTTGCATGCGTGAAGAGATGTGGAGGTGCCTCCCCTTTCCTCTTAGATAAGGACCTATCCTAACTTGAATTCAAATTTGATTTGGAGTTTATTAGGACCTACCTTATCTGGTTGGAAGCATGTGAGAGATTTTTGTATGAGAAAAATTAAGATGAGAAAGGAGGACGTGAATCTTGTGTGCGTGAAAGGAAAAGGGACGCCAATAGTTGGCACCCCTTATCTGCTGGTCTTCTTTTCTCATCTAGGTCCATCTTTCCTATTTGAATTTAATTCAAATAAAGAAAAGGATCAAATCTAACTAGGTAAGGCATTGGGCCTAATATTTGTGCGATAAATATTGAGAAAAAAAGAGCATGCAGTGGAAAATCATTCAGAGTGTTTCTTATTGCCGCAAGACCTTCTCCATGCCACCTTCTCCTCTAGATAGGATCTAAGAGAGAGAAATTAGAGAGAGAGAAAGAGAAGAAAATATGTTTTTTTCCTCTTCTTGGTGGTCCACTTCAGATCCCTTCAAATCTGCAGGAAGAGTTCGTGCTGCAGCCCTATTCTTCGAGATCTAGAAGAAAAGGATCCAGATCCAAGCAAAGGAGCAAGGCTTGCAAGGTGCTAGCACTCCGATGGCCTCGGTGCTCTGATTAAATTATCTCTTTGTGGATACCAACAAAGATTAGATGCTTGTGCGGCTATGTCAGAAACTCTGAACATCTACAGGATTCGATCTGAGTAAGATAATGGAAAGTGGTTAAGGTAACCATCTTCCTCCTTGTTTCTTATTTTAGATTTATTTGTAAAATTTATTCATATATGTTAATTGATTCTTAGATGATTTTTTGATTAGATTAAAATATGTTTTAATATTAAAATTATTTTAATATTTATTTTTTGCTGCTTACCATATTCATGTGATGAAATTTTTACATGCGAATCACCTAGATTTCTTCATGAATATGGTTTGATATGATATATTTGAATGTGAAAGTAGGTCTTGCATGTCTTAAGGGGTTAAACCCTAGCAATATGCAGCTGTCTGTCATGTGTCTGACCTGAGCCATCAGATCGAGGCATGACAGATTAAGTGGTATCAAAGCTTAGGTTAAAAGATCCTATAGTTTAAGTTAGAGAGAGTGGGATAGAATTTAGATTGTGATTAGATGATTCTAATAGATAAAATAATCAATAATTGTAGTAGAATTGATTCCTCCCTGTAAAATAGGTTGTGATGGCTCAAATCTGATCCAGAAGGCTGTCTGACATTACGGAGGACTCTCGTACGGTGACTACAAATCGTACTTATTAGAATGGTTATGCCTCTTGAACCCCTAGTGCCTCCTGAACTTATGGTGCCTCTCGAACAACTTCCACTGCCCAAGATGATGACACCTTTTGGGATGCTAGTAGTGCTTCTTGAGCTGCTGGTGCCTCTCGAGCTATCAATGCATCTAGGTCAACTCATAGCCCATCACCAAAGTAGGGTAAGAGCCATGTAGCTAATCCTCTTCTCTAGTGGGATGATGTCCCAAACAATAATCAAGGGACATCCAAGCCTAATGGTCTGATGGCAAACCTTATACAAGCCCTAATAGAACTTGTCAGTATATGGAGCAGCAAGAAAATAAAGGTGGTCAATCTACAAGGTTGGAATAAGGAATAAGAGAATTTTGAAGATTGGCGCCACCTATTTTTGAAGGTATTTGCTACTGAGTCATTAAAGTGGCTCGAGGAGACGAAAAAGGCATTTGCCAGCGTGGAGTCCACTGACTACAAAAAGGTCTGCTTCACTGCTTATCAATTGCAAGGAGAAGTATTCATATGGTGGGAAGCCATTAAGCGACAATAGGGAATTGACGGGCCAATCACTTGGGACATCTTCTGTCAAAAATTTATGGACATATATTTTCATGAGAGCCTCAGATTTAAGAAGAAAAGTGAATTTAAAAGACTGAGTCAAGAGAACATGAAGATGGCCTAATATGAGGCCAAATTTATAGAATTGTCTTGCTTTACTCCAAATCTTGTAGCAATTGATGGCATCAAGTTTCGAAGATTTGAAAAAGGGCTAAAGCTAAGGATCAGTGCTGGAGTGAGACCGATATAGTTGGTTTCTTATCGAGAGGTTGTTAACATAGCCAAAATAGTGGAGCAAGAGGTTGATATATGCAGTAAGAAAGGGAATGGCAATAGAAAAAGAGATCAAAATCTAGTGGTTACTCTGACAATCAATCAAAGCACCAAGGAACACATTAAAAGGGTAACAGGGACCAGCCCAAGAAAGAACCTCAATGTGGTAGATGTGGAGGTTTTTATTTGGAGCAGAACTACTGCTGGTTCTCTAGAGCCTATTTTGGTTAGATCAGTAAGGCCACAAGGCTATGAAATACCCTTACTGTAAGAACTCTAGATATCAGCAGTCCTCCCAACATTCACCCAGACCACTACCTACTTAGACTACTTCAGGAGTATCGACCTTTTATCAGGGTCAACCCTCAGGATAAGGGTAAGGAGGACATCCAAAGCAGAAGATCCAGGCCCACATTTATGCTATGACTATTAGAAAATATGTCCTAAAGTCAATCATTTGAATGATTGTATTTTTTATAATTATATATAAATTATGAAACTATAAAAATTATTTAATATTTTTCATCACAAGATGTACATCTTTCTTATTAGAATTCTTATGTTGTGATGAAATCTTTAGAATTATATGACAATCGATAAAAGAAAATTTATCAAATAATTTTTAAAACATATTTGCAACCACATAATACATCATTATAGGATGATGACATTCATCAAGTGTAGGTCATTATGTGCCACGTAGGTTGGTTGTCCTCTTAATCAAAAAGTATGGAGACATTGGTATGGCATACAAGTGAGATGTAGGAGTATATCGTCACTAAATAAGTGACTCACCTGCAGAGTGCTCTGCTGTCAAGAGCAACTCATGAAGCATATGGGCATAAGTGTTTCTTAGATATGAGATCATCATAGTGACTTACAAGCAACTCACTGTGCTTTGATATTGGACTATCTGCATTTTAATGCAGTGATGGAAGGCTATTGGGTACAATCAAGTACTTGTGAAGTATGTATGTGGATCAAGATGAGATTGATCTCTCTAGATTACAGAAGTTAATGCATCATTATATTTTAATTTAATAAAATCTAGGCTCGGATAATTCATATGATGAATTTGAAAGGTTGAAATACAATATGGATGAATCATCCAGGGTTGACAGTTAAATCCTCGATCATCCTTGAGCATTCAAGGTCAAAAAAATAAATTATGCGGTAACCATATGCGTAGATTCTTGAATATTGCCTTGCATATATTCAACCTATTCGAAGGTTGAGAACCATTGCTAGATGGTAACTTCAATTAATACAGAAAATAATTTCTGTACTATCAGCTGAGTGTTCGAACCTATGGAGTCACGCACAAAGTCAAACAATATAGGAAAGAATTGATCTAAGTCTATATATTCAATATTGAAAGTATATGACTTGATCGAATAAATAGGTTAGTTTAATTGAGAATTAAGTTAAGGATCATATAGGATTAAAAGTTGACTATATCTAGCTAGCACTAGATATGATGTTCAAGTTCAATTCTGAGGATGAACAAGATTTGATCTATGATCCAAGGAGTCTATGAAAGATTAATTTAAGTACTAATTAATTTTAAATTAGATCTGATCTAATTAGACTTAATTGGATTGAAAATCTAAATTAGACTTGGTCATAAATCCTAAACAATTTGGGATTGATAGCCTATTCAAAATTAGTTCGAATTGGATTTGATTTAACCCAAAATTGGATTGGATCCTTAGAGTCCAGACTTACTAAAATTCTCCCTTCGCATGACCGACCAAGAGAGGGTAGGGGTGCTGGTTATGTCGCCCCTCCTCTTGGGTGTAGGCGTGGGTGCATGGGGACACCAAGTTAGGCGCCAATCCTATCTCCATTAGAATTCCTCGTATGATAAGGGGTGAAAAATTCAAATCAGATTTGAATTAGGACTCCTAATCAATTAGGTCATGGGGAATCATTTATAAATATGGAGGACCTCTAACCATCAAAGCATGACAATTTGATTGAATGCTAAGGTGAGAAAGAGAAAGAGATGTGGCATCCAAGAGAAGGAAGACTGTCCTTCTCCTTGGCGTGCTGATTTTGGGATTGATCTCCTCCTCGCATGAAGAGGTCTAGGTATCCCAAATTTAGGTGTGAAGCATCACATCAAAGGTCTTCATCCTTCTTCTCTTGCTGCCTTTAAAAGGTGCGACAACCTGAGACTTCATCTCATTTTTCTACGAAGTTTGGCATGCACGTGAAGTAGAGGGTTGTATGTTCAGACCTCGTGAGGCATCGAATTTGAGTTCTTTTGAAGATTTTGATCTCTATTCTGCTATAAATTAAGATAAACATAATTGTTATATAATTCTTAGAATAAATTTTTTTCAAATCACACTCTGACAATCCAATTAGATTGAAAATTTTTTCTTCAATTGGTATCAGAGCCAAGTTTGTATGTCATGATCGTATAGTCTAATTTCAAATTTTTTTTGATTTTTTTATCTAATTATGAATCAAATTTTTTAATATGATTAAATATGGATTTCTTCTGATATCTCCAGTATATTTTTGATCTGATTTTGATCAGAGTATCAAATCAAAATCAAAATCAAAATCAGGCTCTAAATCCTGTCTGCTGAAAATCTATTTTAGCAAAAATTTTATATATAGATTTTTATGTTGAATAAAAACTTGATTACACATGGATTTAAATCTATTTTTGATAGATTTTTTATGATATAATTCAATTAGAGAATTGATATTTGAATCAGGCTCAGATCTGAATCTGTTTGACAGAGTTTTAGATTCGATTTCAGCGACACATCTGCGTATGTTTGATCATATCTCAAATTAATTTTTTTTATATAATCATACATATATTTTGAATAGATTTATATGTGATTTCAGATTTGAATTAATTGATTTATATACTGTATAAATTTATTTTTAGATCTAAAATAAAATATATGTCTGATGCCATGATCTAATTAGATTAGATGCATATCATAATTGATATGATCGTGTTTCTATGTGCATGCTTAGATTGTTTGACAATATACATGTTAATGTAATTAGTATTAAAAATTAAATTTCTAATCTTAATAGCTCAGTACTTGGATTGGATTGATCACCATACCGTCCGGTCATAAAAGTAAGTAAGATTTAAAGACCATCTCTTTCTATTTGATAGGGTACTCTTATAACGTATAGGGGTACCATATGATTAAATCTCATGAAGAAGAATAGTGAAAAAATTTTTAAAATTATTTTGATTATGAATATATTTAGATTACATCTAAAATGATTCATGATTAATTATAATTTTAATGAAATTAATTTAGATATAAAATTGATTTTAAAATCTGAATTATATGTTACATATGATGTAGTCGGTAGAGATCTAAATTTTGCTATGATACATGTAATGTATATATGATATTTAGATCAGATTTATGTATATTTAATGATTAAACTTAGATTCTAAAAATTAGATTTTAAGATCTAAAAATGCATGATATATGATGTATACTTTACTTGAAACCGTAGTAGAATAGTTTTACAAACTAAAACATATATTTCACATACTTAATTTGAAATTAAGTGATTTAGATTTGAGAATTGAAGATGTTAAGGCATCTCATAAATCGATGGATAATAGGTTAGCATGAATCAAGTCTTCTAACTGGGTTAGACATATGGTTAGAAATAAGTATGGACTAATTAGAGAAATTAATTAAATCTAATCAAGAGTTGAGTTAGATTAGGTCAAAATTTTTTTAAGATCAATCTCAATAGTTGTAGCTTGATCAAGTCCATATTTTTGATTATACCAAATGGATCTGATTGTGGCTTAATAGTTCAGTCCGAGTCTTTTGGTTGACCAAATCGAAACTAATCACCCAATTGGTATCTAAGATAAGTTTAACAATATTGCTTGACAATATGATTGATGGTTTGTAATTAGTAGTTTGCTTATCTGACCATTTCAATAGTGTCTAAAGCAAGCCAAGATAGACCCTTCCATCGATCTCACTTACCTGGTCAATACAACAGATTATATTTTGATTAGTCACTAATTGATTCGAGCTGACCCATACCATTAAGGTAAATCAGTGTGACTGATTTAGGTTTCTTTGACTAGGCTTGTCTATAATTTTTTTCATGACTTGGTGAAGTCAGTAGGAGGATTTATGGCTTGTCGATTAATCTCTTCTCTTATTCTTAAATCATTAAATCAGTTCGACTGAATTAGGTGCCTAAGACTAGCTTATCTATAGTCCTCTTCATGACTTGGTGAAGTCAGTGGAAGGATTTAAAACTCGTCAGTCAATTGCTTATCAAATTATTAAAATAAATTTTTTAAATTATTAGATCCTTAAAATGATAATATTATGGAGATAACAAAGTCATAGCCTCTCATTAAGATGGATAGTAATGGATGCAATAATTTAGGTAAACATTGGAGGTGCCTCCCACCTCGTGTTTATTTGGATATTGGAATTATCATTCATTATATGATGATTTAGCTATACCATCTGATGAATGATTGGGTTGGTCGAGCTTTCCTCGAGCCTAATCATGTATTAGCTAGATTCACTGAGTATGTTCATGTTAATGGTTGGACCTAACCAGGATTTTCAGTGGAGGCCTTCGCCTACTGAAAAGACACATGGGGCAAAATCAATTATTAAAAATTATTTGAAGAAATAATTGATTGAGAACCTACCTATAAATACACATGGGTTGGTCGACCTTTCCTCAGACCCATATGCAGTCTATGTGAATTCTAGTACCCACTAAGAAATTAAGATAATTCTTTGAAATGAAGGTAGAGGCTACCAATTCATATAAAATAGTGAAAAAATCTTTAGACTAAAGTCCAAATTTTTAGGATTAATTAATTCATGTACTAATAGATCTTTATTTTCTTTCAGTGATGGCTAGTAGTTTATTGCTCTACTTACTGTTGGACAGTGACAAGCTTATAGGATCAAATTTAGATAATTGATATCAAAAGTTGAGAATGGTTTTCAAGCATGAGATGATCCTATATGTGATTATGAATCCAGCACCTGAAGTACCAGCTTCCAATTTAGATACGATGGTTAGAGACACTTATTAGAAGTGGCTCAATGACTGAATGATAGTACATTGCATAATTAGGGCTGCTATGAGTGATGAATTTAGTTGTAAATTCGATGATACTTAATCAAAGATGATACTTCAAATGTTGAACAAGTCTTTTGATACACTTGAGAATTTATCCTTAATTGGACATCGATCCTCTTAGAGTGGAAGAAAATGTAAGGTGCAGAAAAATTGTGCTGATCCTAAGCAGTCTAAAGCTGACCAAAGTCAGACAAAATACTTCTTTTGTAAGAAGCTAGGGCACTGAAAGAGGAATTATCCTCTATATCTAGTTTTTCTTGATTTAAACAGACCTAGAAAGAGAAATTAGCAAAAGGTTGCTGGACAAAATACTTATATGATAATATCTTATAATTTTTCTATCTATGATACTACTTTCTGGATATTAGATATCGAAAGTTTGATTCATATAAGTATCTTGTAATTTCTCTATCTGTGAACTACTATTTGAGTATTGGATACCAAAAGTCTGATTCATATCCACAATTCATTATAGAGATTTCAGGTTAGTAGAGAATTTGAAAAGAGCGAACAATTTTTGAATGTTAGAGATGAAAGTACTATTTCAGTTCTAGTTATAGGAAAAGTTCAACTTACTCTCAATTCAAATGCCATTATTTTAGATGACTGTCATTATTGTCCATTTTTTCTTATGAATGTTATTTCCATAGGCCTTTTGGCCAAAGAGGATTATAATTTTTCTATAAAGAAAAATTACTATGATATCATTATGAATGATGTCACAATTATGCATGAACAATTAAAACATGATATTTACATATTATCATAGTCCGTTAATATAATGTACACATCGAAAAAATATCCAAGAATAGATAATATCATGGATGCCTATCTTTGGCATTATAGGCTCGATCATATAAACAAGAACAGGATCGATAGGTTAATCAAAAAAGGTATCTTTAAAATCAATGATTGTGAATTATTACCGATCTGTGAATCTTGACTTCTTGAGAAGATGACCAAGTCACCTTTTATTGAAAAAGATGAACGAACCAGTGATGTTCTAGGTCTAGTACATAGTGATGTATGTGGACCTATGAACATAGCCACCAGAGGAGGGTATTACTACTTTATTATATTTACTGACGATCTATCGAGATATAGATATATCTATCTTATGAAGCACAAGTCTGAATCATTTAAAATGTTCAAATGATTTCATAATGAGGTAGAAAAATAAATTGAAAAGAGTATTAAAATTCTTCATTCTGATCGAGGAGGTAAATATCTTACCAATAAATTTTTGACATGTCTAGAAGAGAATAGAATTATCTCACAATGGACTCCTCTTGAGACACCACAATATAATAGGGTGTCAAAAAGGAGGAATCAAATCTTGTTAGACATGGTTTGATCTATGATGGAGTTTGCAAGTTTGTCGATCTGTTTTTGAGGTTATACTCTTGAGACTATTTCTCATGCTTTGAACAAAATTTTGAGTAAATTAATTGCGAAGACTCTATATGAGATATGGACTAGGCATAGGCCAATACTTTCTTACCTTAAGATTTGGGTTTGTCTGGCATTATAAGGCATTTACAGACTGATAAGCTTGGATCTCGATCCGATAAGTATTTTTTTGTAGGGTACCCCAAGAAAACTAGGAGATATTACTTCTAACTTCCTAACAAACAAAAGATGTTCGTGGGTCTGAAGGCATACTTTAGGAAAAAGAGTTTCTTGGTGAAGGAACTGATGCCACTAAAGTTGAGCTTAATGAAGTTTGACAGATAGAAGAACCGACACAGACAAATAAACCTACAGGGGCGGATTTGATTAGATCAAATCTAGAGCCCATTATTGAGGCACCTTTGAGGAGATTCGATAGAGTACCGCATTAGCCGAACAGATACTATAGTTTCTTGATTCGAGATGGTGATCATGTTGAACTCGATGAAAATGATGAGGATCGGATCACCTACATGGATGCCATGCAAAGATCTGACTTTGAAAAATAGCTTGAGGTCATGAAATTCGAGATGGAGTCTATGGAGATCAACAGTGTATGGATACTTATTGATCCATTCGAAGAGATTAAACCCATAGGATGTAAATGGATATTTAAAGAAAAAAAGGATGCAGACGAAAAGGTGGAGACCTATAAAATCTATTTAGTTGTCAAGGGATACAGTCAACATTATAGTATTGACTATGATGAGATATTTTCTCCAATGACAATACTCAAGTCTATCGGGATTATGCTTGCAATAACGGCACACTTTGATTATGAGATCTGACAAATGGATATCAAAATTATTTTTCTTAATGAAGAGCTGGAAGAAGAGGTGTATATGATACAACCTGAAGGGTTCACATCCACAGATGAATCAAAAGTGTGCAAACTTCAGAGATCCATTTATGGATTGAAGGAGACATCTCGAAGTTAGAACATGTATTTTGATAAAGTAATCAAAACATATGGCTTCATTAGGAATGGAGAAAAACTATGCATTTATAAATGGACTAATGTTTCTATAGTCATCTTCCTTATATTATATGTAGATGACATACCATTAATGGAGAATGATGTTTCAGCTTTACAAAGTGAAAAGCTATGGCTATCATCATAGTTCTCTATGAAGGATTTGAGAGAAGCATCCTATATCCTAGGGATGAAGATCTATAGAGATAGATCTAAGAGGCTGCTTGAATTATCCCAATCTACGTACATCGATATCGTGCTGAAATAGTTCAGCATGGAGAATTTCAAAAAAAATTATCTTTCGATAGGCCATGGAATTACTCTCTCTAAGAAGGAATGTTTGACAACTCCACAAAAGAGAGAGCGTATAAGTAAAATCTCATATGCTTCGACAGTGAGATCTATCATATATGCCATGACATGTACGAGGTTGGATGTGCCATACTTACTAGGGTAGTGAGTAAGTACCAATCTGATCTGGAGGAGAACCATTGGAAGGTTGTAAAAGCAATCCTTAAGTATTTGAGAAATACTAAGGACCAATAACTTATCTATAGAGATACTGATTTGAAACTTATGGAATATACTAATTTCAGTTTTCAGTCAAATCATGATGACAGTAAGAGTATATCGGGTTATGTGTTTACCTTGAATGGAGAAGCGATATGCTGAAAAAGTTTCAACTTGCAAGGTAGAATACATTGAGGCATCCGATGCTGCCAAGAAAGTGATTTGATTACGAAGTTCATCAGTAAGCTTGGAGTGGCACCCTCCCTTGATGGTCCTGTTCTACTGTACTGCGATAGCACTGGAGCCATAGCTCAGGCTAAAGAATCGAAGACCCATCAGAGAATAAAGCATATTCTACACCGCTTTCATCTTGTCTAAGAGATCGTGAATCAAGATGACTTGACCTTCAGAAGATTGATGGAAAGAAGAACTTGGCTGACTCATTTACTAAAGCCCTTAGAATCAAAAAGTTCGATGAACACAAATAGAAGATGGGTATTGATACTGTACCGATTGACTTTAGTGCAAATGGTAGTTGTTAGAAAATATATCCTAAAGTAAATTATTTGGACGATTATGCTCTTTGTAATTGTATATGAATTATAAAATAATAAAAATTATTTGATATTTTTATCACAAGGTATACATCTTCCTTATTAGAACTCTTGCGTTGTGATGAAATCTTTAGAACTATATGACAATCGATAAAGAAGAATTTATTGAATAGTTCTTAAACATATTCACGACCAAATGATACATCATTATAGGATGATGATATTCATCGAGTGTAGGTCGTTGTGTGCCATATAAGTTGGTTATCCTTTTAATCAAGGAGCGTGGAGACACTAGTATAGTATATAGGTGAGATGTAGGAGTATATCATCATGAAATAAGTGACTTACTTATGGAGTACTCTACTGTTAAAAGCAGCTCGCGAAGCGTATGAGCATAAGTGTCCTTTAGACCTGAGATCATCATAGTGACTTGCAAGCAACTCACTATACTTTGATGTCAGACTACCTTCATTTCTAATGCAATGACAGAAGGCTACTGGGTACAATCAAGTACTTATGAAGTCTGTATGTGGATCAAGATGAGATTGATCCCTCCAGATTATAGGAGTTAATACATCACTGTATTTTAATTTAGTAAAATCTGAGCCCGGATAATCTATGTGATAGATTTGAAAGGTTGAAATACAATATGGATGACTCATCCAGGAATGATAATTAAAGCCTAGATCGTCCTTGAGCATTCATGATCAAAGGGATAAATTATACGGTAACCATATACGTAGGTTCTTGAATATTGCCTTGCATATATTTGATCTATCTGGATATCAAAAATCATTGCTAGATGGTAACTTTGATTAGTACAGAAAATAGTTCCTATGCTACCGACTTAGTGTTCGAACCTATGGAGTCACACACAAAGTCAAATAATGTAGGAAAGAATTGATCTAAATCTATATGTCCAATATTAGAAGTACATGACTTGATTGAATAAATAGATTAGCTTAATTAAGAATTAAGTTAAGGATAATACGGGATTAAACAGTTGACTATGTCTAGCAAGTACTAGATATGAGGTTCAGGTTTAATTTCGGAGATGAACAAGATTTGATCTATGATCTAAGGAGTCTATGGAAGATTGAATTTAAATACTAATTAATTTTTGTTGGGTATAAAATATCCTCGGCCGAAGTTCTTGGCAGGATCGACCCTCGCAAGTCTCTTCCGACTTTCGACTACTGTTGGTGAACTCCCGTCGCTCCTCCCGGACTCCTACGGGAGCCGGGCTCCGTCCACAACTTCTACTGCAAGGAAGACTCCGCCCGGGCTCCTACGGGAGCCGGGCTCCGTCCACAACTTCTACAGCAAGGAAGACTCCGCCCAGACTCCTACGGGAGCCGGGCTCCGTCACCGACTCCAACTGCTGGTAAGCCTTGTTCGGACTCCAACGGGAGCCGAACTTCATCTTTGATTTCAATTACAGGAATGCTCCGCCCGGACTCCTACGGGAGTCGGGCTCCATCCACAACTTCTACAGTGAGGAAGACTCCGCCCGGACTCCTACGGGAGCCGAGCTCCGTCACCGACTCCAACTGCTGGTAAGCCTTGTCCAGACTACTACGGGAGCCGAACTTCGTCTTTGATTTCAATCACAGGAAGGCTCCGCCCGGACTCCTACGGGAGCCGGACTCCGTCCGCAACTTCTGCTACAAGGAAGACTCCGCCCGGACTCCTACGGGAGCCGGACTCCGTCTACAACCCCAACTGCAAGTAGACTGCATCCGGACCTCTACGAGAATCAGACTCCATCTTCTATTCCGGCTACGGAAAGACCTCGCCCAAACTCCTGTGGGTACCAGACCTCGCTACTAGCTCCATTACTCCCTGACAGGCCGTATTAATGGCCACGACTCTGCTCCACTCCCTGCGGCAGACCCTGCGTAGCTCCATTACTCCCTAACAGGCCGTATTAACGTCCACGACTCTGCTCCACTCCCTGCGGTGGATTTTGTGCGATTCCACCACTCCCTGACGAGTCACGACAGCGGACGCCGCTCCACTCTCCGTAACTGATTCCACGTGGCGAGCCACGGCGATAGCCACGATCCCGCTCCACTGCCCTCCGTAATAAATTTCTCCTGACTCTGGGTGGCCCACGACCAGACGGTTATAGGCGTCACCGTCAATCTGTTGCCCCCTCCATCTATAAAAGGGGAACCCCAGATACGTTATTCGAGAGGCCCCATTTTCTATCTTAAATTTTGTTAAAATTTTCGTTCGAGCACTCCATTCTTGTTGAGGTAGAGAACTGACTTGAGCATCGGAGGGTCTTGTCGGAGCAACCCCACCTCCGATTTAGACTTCTTTTGCAGGTCCCGGCGGCGACCGTGACTCCCTCGACTCCAGCTTCTCCGGTGCAAGCAGATTTTTGCACCAACAGGATTGGCGCTAGAGGAAGGGTGCTGTGTCTTCGCAGTATCCTTGTTCTTAAAGGAGCGCTCAACGGGGCTGCTTCCGGTCATCTTCTCCAACACCCGCTCCTCCTTTCCCCCGCTGGGTCCTCGCTCGATTTCTTCTCGCGAAGCATCCGCACAGCTACCCACGATCTCCACAGCCATATCTCAGGTCCCGATCCCGCCTCTGGTTTCCCGGGCCCTGCATCCTCCGGCAATGGTCGCCGGCATAGAGTGGCCGGACAATCGGCCTCCGATGGATTTTGCCAACACCGTCTCGGGAGGATCCCGACAGGAAGAAACCAACGTACCACCCGTACCCCCCAAGTGGCAAAAGACTGAAGAGCCCATAACCTTCACTGAAGAAGACGTCCGAGTCCAATTTCCTCATAACGATGCGGTCGTAGTTTTCATGAATATAGCAAATTACGACGTCCGTCGCATTCTCATCGACAATTGAAGCTCGGCCGACATCTTATTCTACGACGCCTTTTCAAGAATGTCCATCCTTGATGGCCACTTGAGATCGATTAGCTCTCCTCTGGTAGGGTTTACCGGCGACACCGTTCCGACGGAAGGAATGATAACTTTGACTGTGGTCGCAGGTCGATATCCAAGGCAATCCAGGGCTCTGGTGAATTTCTTGGTGGTGAAGGCACCGTCAGCCTACAATGCAATCCTCGACCGACCTGGCCTCAATGCTCTCCGAGCCGTCGTGTCAACCTACCATTTGAAGTTGAAATTCTCCACCAGCCAGGGGATCGGAGAAGTCTGGGGAGACCAAGCCTTGGCCAGGCACTGCTACAACATAGCCTTGCAAGGAAGCGACCCATCTGACCCCTATCCCATTGATGGATTGGATGCACGTGATGACCTCACCGAAGAGAGGGGCACCCCAATTGAAGATCTGATACCAATCCCTTTGAACGACGGAAACACGGAGCATGTAGCGATGATCGGCTCCAACCTAGAGGAGGGGGTGCGGACGCGTCTCATTGATTTTCTACGAAGGAATGCAGACGTTTTCGCTTGGGTTCCAGCAGATATGCCAGGGATTGATACGGAAGTCATGGAGCATCGCCTGGCCGTCGATCCAAAGCATCGACCGACGAAAGAAAAAATCCGAAGTCATGCACCGGAGAGGCAGAAAGCGATAGCCGAAGAAGTGGACAAGCTCCTTAAAGCCAGATTCATTAAGGAAGTCAATTATCCTGATTGGATTTCCAACGTCATCGTAGTCAAAAAAGCAAACGGTAAGTGGAGGATGTGCATAGACTTCAAAAAGCTGAATAAGGCCTGTCCAAAGGACAGCTACCCCCTTCCCAGAATCGATCAACTGGTGGACGCGACCTCGAGGCATGAGCTCCTCACCTTCATGGATGCGTTCTCTGACTACAATCAAATCAGAATGGCACCGGAAGACGAAGAAAAGACCGCTTTCATCACTAATCATGGCCTTTACTGTTACAGGGTCATGCCTTTCAACCTAAAAAATGCGGGTGCAACCTACCAACGATTGGTGAACAAAATCTTCAAGGAGCAGATCGGCCATAACATGGAGGTCTACGTGGACGATATACTTGTAAAAAGCAAATCTTTCAGAGATCACGTCACCGACCTCAAGGAGACCTTCGATGCTCTCCGAAAATATAAGATGAAGCTGAACCCAACTAAATGTGCCTTCGGGATAACCTCGGGAAAGTTCCTGGGCTTCATGGTGTCGGGACGCGGGATCGAGGCCAACCCAGAAAAAATTCGAGCCATCCAGGAGATGGCCGCCCTAAAGTCAGTAAAAGAGGTTCAGCACCTCACGGGGAGAATAGCAGCCCTGAATCGCTTCGTCGCAAGGTCGGCCGAACGATGCTTACCCTTCTTTCAAACCCTCAAGCAGCCCAAGAACTTTTGTTGGACCTCTGAGTGCCAACAGACGTTCGAGGAGCTAAGGAGCTACCTCGCCTCATCCCCGCTGTTGGCAAAGCCGGAGCCTAGGGAGGAACTATTTTTATACCTGGCGGTCTCTCCCATGGCTCTCACGGCCGTCCTTGTCAAAGAAGAGGCGAAGGTCCAACGGCCGATCTACTACGTCAGCCGCGCTTTGAGGGACGTTGAGACCAGGTACTCCAAATTAGAAAAACTGACTTTCGCCTTGTTGATCGCAGCCCGGAGGCTTCGGCCCTACTTTCAAGGACACACCGTGATGCTGCTCACTGATCAACCGATCAAAGCGATTTTGCACCGGACGGATGCCTCTGGAAGGATGGCAAAGTGGGCGATCGAGCTCACAGAATTCGACATCAACTATCGACCCAGGCCAGCAGTGAAGGCCCAAATACTGGCAGATTTCATAGTGGAGTGTACTATCCCAGAGGAGGTTGAACCTGAACAAAACAAAATTGACGACTTGAAGTCCCGACCGAACTCCCCCAAAGAAGAAACGGATCCCCCTGATCGCTTTTGGACCCTCTATGTGGATGGGTCTTCTAACATGTCAGACGTGGGTGCAGGCCTAATCTTGGTTAGTCCAGAGGAAATCATCGCGGAGTACGCTCTGCGTTTTGAATTCTCCGTGACAAACAATGGAGCAGAATATGAAGCTCTGATTGCAGGACTGAGGGTCGTCAAAGAGCTGGGAATAGACCAGCTCCGGATCTACAGCGATTTCAACTAGTAGTGGGACAAGTCAGCGAAAGTTACGAAGCGCGGGAGGACAGTATGGCCAAATACCTTGAGAGGGTAAAGGAGCTCGTCCCCGCCTTTAGCAGCTTCAACATCAAACAGATCCCAAGGTCGGAAAATACCAGGGCTGACCTTCTCTCCAAACTGGCAACGCTGGCTCCGGCCGAACAGCCCAAGGGCGTTCTCTTTGAAGTTCTAAAGCGCCCGAGTATAGAAGAGTCACAGCCCGTGATGGAGATTGACCACGAGCCCAGCTGGGTTGACCCCCTGATAATCTATCTCAGGGATGAAGTTCTCCCCCAGGATGCGAAAGAAGCTCGGAAGCTCCGGAACCAAGCCTCTCGGTACATCCTTTATGAGGGCAAATTGTACAAGAGATCATACTCCTTGCCCCTCTTAAAATGCCTCCGGCCTTCGGAGGCTGACTACGCCTTGTGGGAAGTGCATGAAGGAATCTGCGGAAACCATTTGGGTGCTAGATTTTTATCCCACAAGTTGCTCCGCCAAGGGTATTACTGGCCGACAATGCATCATGATTCGATCGAATATATCAGAAAGTACGATCGATGCCAGAGATATGCTAACGTCCAGAGACAGCCCGCCACCGAGCTCACGCCCTTGAGTGCCCCATGGCCTTTTGCGCAGTGGGGGATGGACATCCTTGGCCCCTTTCCTATGGCGTCTGGGCAGAGGAAGTTTCTCCTTGTAGCAATCGAATACTTCACCAAATGGGTTGAAGCCGAACCGCTAGCAAAAATCACAGAAGCAAAAGTGCAAAATTTCGTCTGGAAGTCAATCGTGTGTAGGTTCGGTCTGCCTAGGACCCTAATCACTGATAACGGACGATAATTCGTGAGAGCAAAATTTGCCGAATTCTGCGAAAATCTGAACATCTCCCACAACTTCACGTCCGTAGCCCATCCTCAGGCGAACGACGAAGCTGAGGTGACTAACAGAACCCTTTTGCAGGAGATTAAGACAAAGCTCGAAAAGGCGAAGGAAACTTGGACAGACGAACTTTATCATGTGCTGTGGGCATATCGAACTACCCAGAGGCTGCCCACGGGGGAAACCCCCTTTGCTTTGGCCTTCGGTACGGAGGCCATCATCCCAATTGAGCTTAAACTCCCATCGACGCGAGTCGTAGCATTCGACGAACACCAAAATTCGCGAAGTCTTAAAGCCAACCTCGACCTGCTGGAAGAAAGACGGGAGATAGCTCAAGTTCGAATGGCAGCCTACAGGCAGAAAGTCGCTCGATACTACAACGCCCGGGTCAAGAATAAAGTCTTTAGAGCAGGAGATCTAGTGCTTCGACGAGCCGCCGTCTCACTGCCTCAGGATCGAGGGAAGCTCGCCCCAAACTGGGAAGGCCCGTACGAGGTCAAAGAGGTAGTTCGGCCTGGAACTTATTATCTTAAGGAGCTCGAAGGAGCCGACCTCCCGCGACCATGGAGCTCGAAGAACTTACGAATGTACTACCAATAACTTCATTTTAACTAAAAGTTGTATATTTGCATGTCTTTGGTACTATCCTACATCCACAGGACAATCCAAACAAATTGTCTCGAAAACGAGAAGGAAACCTCGTCTCGACAAAGTCGAAGGCCCGGTTCCTTTTAGACCGGATGGGGGGAGAGGCCCTACAACGCCCATACGCGCCCCCACAGCCCTGTTAGGGACAGGAGGAGATCCTCGCCCTAACTTGAGCAAAATCGAAGGCCCGTTCCTTTTAGACCGGATGGGGGGAGAGGCCCTACAATGCCCATACGCGCCCCCACAGCCCTGTTAGGGACAGGAGGAGAACCTCGTCCTAACTTGAGCAAAGTCGAAGGTCCGATTCCTTTTAGATCGGATGGGGGGAGAGGCCCTACAACGCCCATACGCGCCCCCACGACCCTGTTAGGGACAGGAGGAGAACCTCGTCCTAACTTGAGCAAAGTTGAAGACCCAGTTCCTTTTAGACCGGATGGGGGGAGAGGCCCTACAACGCCCATACGTGCCCCCACGGCCCTGTTAGGGATAGGAGGAGAACCTCTCCCTAATTCGAGCAAAGTCGAAGGCCCGGCTCTCTTTAGGCCGGAAGGTGGGAAGGGCCCAACAACGCCCATATGCACGGCCACGGTCACGCTAGAGACAAGAGGAGGACCTCGTTCTAACCAGAGCCGAGACCTGTTGCTACAGGAATGGGAGAAGAACCTCATCCCGACGTCAATTAAAAGTTCGATCGTTCAAAGACCAGAGAGAAAAAAAAAAAGAGGAGAAAGAGGGGGGACTTCCCCCAGCGGCCCCCTCGTAACAAAACTCCGCCCGGACTCCCACGGGAGTCGGACTCCGTCACCAAATTCGACTGCTGGAAAACTCCGCCCGGACTCCCACGGGAGCCGGACTCCGTCACCAACTTCGACTGCTGGAAGACTCCGCCCGAGCTCCCACGGGAGCCGAACCACGCCCCGACTTCACCTACAGAAGCCGAACTCTCGTAGCCTCCCCAAGAACGGAGGAAAAATTTCAAGCGAAGAAGAAAAAAAAGGAAGGTGATGGGTCACGTCAACGACAAATAAAAAACAAGCAGCGTCCAAGATACTGAAAACCCTATCTCGGCAAGGCTGGGACTTCGTCAAGAATCCCAACTTCCAAGGAAGCTTTCAACACAAACCCAAGATAAGAAGAAAAAGAGAGAGGAGGAGAAGGGAATGCAACAATAGTAGCGGCAAAGAAAAAAGCTCGACAGACAACGGTTTAACGGTTCGATGCAAAGTACGGACAAGGTAACAAAATCACCTCCTCATTTTTCGACTAACAAGATGTACATTACAAGATCCGGAGGGTCGAAAAAGAATACATTATTACAAGGCTCGAGCACACAGCTTGGAAGGGATACACAGAGGCCACTTCAAGCCACAAACTCCTCTTCCCGTTTCTGTCCTTCCCAGCCGCATTTTTCAGTGCGTGTGGCAAGCTTGTCGGCTCTCGCCTCCACCTTGTTCCGCTCCACCTCCGAAATCCCAACCCTAGGGGGAAAAGGATGGGATAGATTCCAGGGGCAATAAGGGCAATGGCAGCGTCGACGAAGACCTGTTCAAGAAGAACCGGAGTTACCACGGAGGCAGCAATGGCGCCAGAGATATGCGCCATCACCGAATGCTCCATGGCAACCACCGTCCTAAGTGTTCTGGCAAGGTCGGCATGCGCTACTTCCACCGTCCCCGCAACAAGTTTTACTGCTCCACCGTCGGTGCCGACCGCTTCTGTCCCTCGGCCCCGACGACATCAAGGATCCTGCCACGGCTTGTGATGACAGCTCTGCCCTCTTGACCGGTGTCACCCCGTCCTGCTACTCCAAAATTCTCAGGCAGAACGCCTTCACCGGCTGTCCCCATTATTAAACCCCTGTTGTTGATGGAATTCTCCCTCGAGCCCCCTTGAAGCGATGAGAACCTTCAGCGGCCGCTCGATGATCGAAGAACTCGCAAGCTGCTGTTCCCCTCCTTGCCCTCCTCCAAGCCGTGGCATCCTCTTGAGGATGGCCTCTGGGGCAGAGGCCCTGGCGGGGGAACCCCTTAGAGAGGAGTCGGGGGGTAGAGATGGCGGGGAGACGGCAATGGCCGGCGTGGAGGACGCTCGGAGCTAGCAGGGACACCGATGGAGTGGCTGGATGGAAAGTTCTTAGACGAAAGGAAGATGTCGTCCTTCAAGCGAATTAAAGCCCCCGGAGGAAGGGTGGGGGGTTTAAATAGACAGCGGATCTTAGCGCAATTATGGTGGCTAGTGTCCCTAGACCGATCGGTGCTCGCCACGTATCCGCGTGTCCCACTCGCCGCTACCGAGGGTTGACTGTTCGTAAATTTTCATGGCATGACGTTTGGGATCACATCCGGTGGGAGTTCGACAAGACTCTTCGGGCCGCCCTAAACGGAAAAGGGCTCCGGCATGCGTGCATTAAATGCCGACATATCCGAGGACGGTCGCGCGCGGACGTCAGGGGGAGAACTTCAGCTACGACAACCTCTATGTACTTCTTTCATTCGAAATTCAAACTTGGAAGTAGGGGGACTGATGTTGGGTATAAAATACCCTCGGTCGAAGTTTTTGGCAGGATCGACCCTCGCAAGTCTCTTCCGACTTTCGACTACTGTTGGTGAACTCCCGTCGCTCCACCCGGACTCCTATGGGAGCCGGGCTTCATTACAACTTCTACTGTAAGGAAGACTCCGTCCGGGCTCCTACGGGAGCCAGGCTCCGTCACCGACTCCAACTGCTGGTAAGCCTTGTCCGGACTCCTACGGGAGCCGAACTTCGTCTTTGATTTCAATTGCAAGAAGGCTCTGCTCGAACTCCTATGGGAGCCGGGCTCCGTCCATAACTTCTACAGCGAGGAAGACTCCGCCCGGACTCTTACGGGAGCCAAACTCCGTCACCGACTCCAACTGCTGGTAAGCCTTGTCTGGACTACTACGGGAGCCAAACTTCGTCTTTGATTTCAATCGTAGGAAGGCTCCGCCAGGACTCCTATGGGAGCCGGGCTCCGTCCGCAACTTCTGCTACAAGGAAGACTCCGCCCGGACTCCGCCTACAACCCCAACTGCAAGTAGACTGCGTCCGGACCTCCACGAGAATCGGACTCCGTCTTTATTCCGGCTGTGGGAAGACCTCGCCCAAACTCCTGCGGGTATCAGACCTCGCTACTAGCTCCATTACTCCCTGACAGGCCGTATTAACGGCCACGACTCTGCTCCACTCCCTGCGGGGACCCTGCGTAGCTCCATTACTCTCTGACAGGCCGTATTAACGGCCACGATTCTGCTCCACTCCCTGCGGTGGATTCTGTGCGATTCCACCACTCCCTGATGAGTCACGACAGCGGACGCCGCTCCACTCCCCGTAACTGATTCCACGTGGCGAGCCACGGCGATAGCCACGATCCCGCTCCACTGCCCTCCGCAATAAATTTCTCCTGACTCTGGGTGGCCCATGACCAGACGGTTACAGGCGTCACCGTCAATCTATTGCCCCCTCCATCTATAAAAGGGGAACCCCAGATACGTTATTCGAGAGGCTCCATTTTCTATCTTAAACTCTGCTAAAATTTTTGTTCGAGCACTCCAATCTTGTTGAGGCAGAGAACTGACTTGAGCATCGGAGGGTCTTGCCGGAGCAACCCCACCTCCGGTTTAGACTTCTTTTGCAGGTCGCGACGGCGACCATGACTCCCTCGACTCCAGCTTCTCTGGCACAAGCGAATTTTTGCACCAACAATTTTAGATTAGATCTGATCTAATTAGACTTAATTGGATTGAAAATCTAAATTAGACTTGGTCCTAAAGTTTAAACAGTTTCGGATTGATAGCCTATTCAAAATTGGTTCGAATCAAATTCGAATTGGATTTGATTTAATGCAAAATTGGATTAGATCCTTAGAGTTCAGAATTATTGAGATTCTCTCTCCTCATGGCTGACCAAGAGAGGTTAGGGGTGCTGGTTATGCCGCCCCTCCTCTTAGGTGTAGGCGAGGGTGTATGGGGGTGCCAAGTTAGGCGGCAATCCTATTTCCATTAAGATTCCTCATATGATAAGGGGTGAAAAAATTCAAATCAGATTTGAATTAAGACTCCTAATCAATTGGATCATGGAGAATTATCTATAAATAGGGAGGACCTCTAACCATCAAAGCATGATAATTTGATTGAGTGCTAAGGTGAGAAAGAGAGAGAGAAATGTGGCGTCCAAGAGAAGGAAGGCTGTCCTTCTCCTTGGCATGCTGACTTTGGGGCTGATCTCCTCCTCGCATGAAGAGGTCCAGGCATCCCAAATCCAAGTGTGAAGCATCACATCAAAAATCTTCATCCTTCCTCCCGTGCTGCCTTTAGCAGGTGCGACGATCTGAGGCTTCATCTCGCTTTCTTGTAAAGTTTGGCGTGCACACGAAGTAGAGGGTTTGTACGTTCAGACCTCGTGAGGCATCGAATTTGAGTTTCTTTGAGAATTTTTATCCTTATTTTACTATAAATTAAGGTAAACATAATTGTTATGTAATTCTTAGAATAGAAAATTTTCATATCTCACCCTGACAATCCGATCAGAATAAAAATTTTTCCTTCAACGACTCATGATGCATGTCGTTTTTAGTACCATAGATATGAAAGAATTATGCCCTACAAGCCAATTGCATATGAGATGCGATAGGGTGTTTATTGTAATTTATTTTTCAAATTCATGTAATTGATATTAATATTATTAATAAACTTAATATTTTTGATTTATTATATGCTGCATCTTATTAATTTTAAGATTATTATGAACCCTATAGGTCTGGACAATGATTTTAGGATCGTGATGAGATCACGCATATGAGATCTAAATCTTTGATAGTTTTGATCTAAAATATTTTTAGTCATTGGTACATTGAGTCAGAGATCAATGATACCGATAAGACTGGCATGTCCTATGTATGGTCAGAAATGAGGATGGTTGATCTTATAACTACTTGTGCAGTGACACTAATACAAGGATATGGGTGCTCATTAGAGAATGAGTTCACTGAATTGACCTGTGAGAGAATAATCAGATGGAGTCTTATTTACATGTCAACTGATAATTCTCTAGTGGGAGTTGTGTAAGTGATCCTTTGACCTGATGTCACCATAGTACCTTGTGTACATGGATCCGTGTTTTGGTTCACTACCTAATTTGGTTCTCTGATCCTTGTGTGGAATGTTCTAGATATGGTGAAGTACGTATAGAGATTATGAGTGATCAATAAGAGATCAGTCACTCCTAATAAGGAGAGCGAACATCCTATGTGATCTCATAAGACGGTGATTCTGGAAGTCTTTGGTCAAAGTAGGGTGATAATTAGAAAAATTTTTAATATATCATCAACTGAATCATCACCTTCAGATCGAGATACATAAAGATAAGTGATTGGATTTGACATATTACTATGCCCACAGCTCATCTGGAATGTTGATTGACTGAAGGATTGAATTACACGAGAACTTGCCATGAAAAATATTTTGATAATTTTTTGTCAAAATTTTAAATCTTTTGAGTAGTCATGACATATTATTAGATGTCAATCTTAACTTGTGGATTTGATAAAAATTGAAAGAATTTAATTCTGAAATCAATTTGGAAGAGTCCAAATTAATTGAGACTCTTCGGATGACCTAATCTCATTGGATTAGGGTTACGTCGAAAGTCCAGATCTATTGCTGGCTAGATTTGGAACCCAATGGGTCACATACTTTAGGATTTGATCTTGATCTAATTTAATTAAAGTTTAATATAAATTTTATGAATTAATTTGATATGCTATTAATTGTATTAACCCAAGTTTCCAAATTGGATTGGTTCAAAGTATTTGAGCTAACCTATACCAGTTGGCTTTGACCTAATGAGATTGGGTCAATTTGGATTGGATCCTTATCTAACTTGAATCAATTTCAAGCAGAGAAGGACTCCTCTATGTTCACTAAAAGCCATGCAAAAATATAATTGCCACCCTCCTTAAATTAGTGTGAGAAATAAAGAGTCCTTCTTAAAGAAGGCTCTTTATTAAACGTGTTGCCTTAGAAGATAAATCAGAAATCCTATGTTTTGATGCCAAAAATTAATAAAATTTTTATGACACATAGAAAAGAAAGAGTCCTTCTACTCTAAGTATCTAAATCACCAAAAATTTACTTGGTGAATTTATTTGATGCATAAAAAGTTGGAGCGTCAAAAGTTGGTGCCCCTTCATCCTATGTAACGTCCCCTGGTCCCCTATTTATAGGGGATGCCCCAGATGGCTTATGGCTGAGACTTTTGGATGAACTAGAGAGAAGAGAGTGGAAATCTTAAGAAAAAATATGAAAAATTTTGAGAAAAAAAAAGAGAAGAATTTGAGTGGCAAAAGTTGCTATAAGGGTGGTGAGATTTTCAGCAAGTGTTGCTGGAGTGCCATAAGATTTGGTTTTTTCATATGTTAGAGCTAAAAATTAAATCCTAAGTTGTATGACATCTAAAGAGTATCTTCTTAGCATCATTTTGATAATAAGATCAGAAGCAACTGGGCTTTGATACAATCGTGATGCAAGTTTAAGCCGGCAGTGTTCTTGAGAAGATAAGGCTACAACTGCACACCGGTTGGGAAAGACCTTGGCCAACTTTCATGTGGATCACCGTTGGATGATTTCTATATTAGAGTCTTATGGAGAACACCAACATGCTACTTTTCTACTTTAGTTAAAGTATAATATTCTATCTCTTTGCATGCTTGAATTTGCTTTGATCGTGTTCGGAAAGATGATTCTAAGATTTTGGGTTCGGCTCGATAGTTTTATTTGATATAGCTATTGATTTGAGTGTTTTAAAAAATTTTAAAAATTATTTTTTATTGTGTGGTCAGAACTCAACAGTGGTATTAGAGTCACCTTTATCTGATTCGATCAAACAAGTATAATATAGTAGCTTAGAATTATTCTTGATCATATCCTGCCAAAAATGTAACATTATTTTTGCATCGATTCTTCAAACTCAAAAAAATATTTTTAACTTTTTATGAACTATGATTCTAAATTTTAATTATTAAATTATAAATTTATGATAATTTAAAATTTTATTATCATGGTTGCATGATGATTAAATTGATGTATAGCTAATAAGGGTGTTATGCATGCCTAATTAGATTAGAGTATGTTATATTATATAAATTTGTTAGTCATATGTTATGATTTTGATTGCATCCTTATATATTTTTTGGCATGATAATATAATTGCTATTTTGAATAGTAGAAGCATGTAAATTTGTGTAATTTGTAGTGTATATTTTATGTGCTTATATAATTAGGATGTGTCGAGACCAGTTTAAAGTTCCTCATAAAATTATATTAAGTTGTAATATCGGATTCACTTTTAAATCAAAAGTCAAATTCTTAAGATCAATTGGTGTCGAAAAAAATGTAAAAGATAGTTTTCTAATTAGATCTGTATGCTGGCCTGGCTAACTCTGTTGGTGTTTAGAAAAGCTACAAGGAGCCTCGCACCTACTTAGATGGCCAATTTGGTCTTCTTGAATTTCAGACTTAGATTGATTAGTAATATAGACACTATAAAGGTCTTCCTTCAAACTTGGTTGATAGAGTATGTCAAGATCTTAGTGAGCTTATTGTGCTATCCACAAGGCTTACTATAGAAATTGATATGATGTTGATCAAGTACATATTGATGCTTATGGTATATTTGAATAGTATAGCTTTGTTGTGCTATCCACAAGGGCAGAATTGTTTAAGTATGACTATATGGGATTGAAAGGTCAACTTAACTAGAATACTATAGTTTGTTATGCTATCCACAAAATTATATGTGATCTAGAGGCCAAAATGAAAGATATTGAGAATTATAAAGGTATAATTGGTAAAGAGTTACCTACTTTCAAATTCATGAATACTTGTTGTGCTATCCACAAAGTATTTGTGAGAAATAGAGATCTCAACCCCACTAAGAAACATTAGTATGTTTCTCGATTTTCATATTTGAGGGCTATGAAGTTTGATAAAATAATGGGAGACACAATTAGATAAAAGTCCTAGTCTAGTTGTGAATATCTTCATGAGTTGTCCGCTTATAATGTACTCTTATCATTATAGATTAACTACACTTATGGCATTCTCATTGTCCCTTAGAGGTATCCTAGATATTAACAAGTTGATCGGATCCAACTATGTCGACTGGTTAAGAAATTTAAGAATTATTCTCACTCAGGAGAAAATCTCTTACATTCTGGATACATCTGCTCCAGATTCTCTTGAGGAAGATGCTTCCAAGGAGGAAAGGGCCACATACAATATGTGAAAAGATGATAGTGTGACCGTCAAATATATCATACTTGCCTCCATGAACAATGAGCTCTAAAGGCAGTATGAGGATATGGACGTTTCCTCTATTCTTCTTAATCTTAAGGAGTTATGTGGAGTGCAAAGTTAAACTGCTCGATATGAGATATCGAAGTAGTTATTCCATGCCCATATGACTGAAGGCTCTTTTGTACAAACACATGTCCTAAAGATGATTGATTTGATCATTTATCTAGGACAACTAGATTTTGCTATGGATGGTGAATTGAGCCAGAATTTGATCCTGCAGTCTCTCCTTGACTTTTTTTCTCAGTTTATCATTAATTATCATATGAACAAACTGAACATCAGCTTGCCAAAGCTGTTGAATATGTTAAAAATAGCAGAGAGCCATTTCAAGGATGAAAAGACTCAGATTCTTTATGTTGATAAGATCAGCAAGAAGAAGGTGAAGAAGGATTCTAAGAAAAAGCTGAACTCTAAGGCTGGCATCTCCAAGAAGAAGGTGAAGAAGGTCTCCGCTAAAGGTACTTGTTATCACTGTGGCAAGGAGGACCACTGAAAGAGAAATTGCAAATGTTGCTAAAGGTTTCTACATGATCAAACTAATTTATCATTAAGTACTTTAATATCAGATTCTTGGGTATTGGATACCGCCTGTGGTTCATACCTTTGCAAATCATTGCAGGATCTACAAAAAATAAGAAATCTGAATAAAGATGACTTTGAGCTGTTCGGTGCAAGTGGAGAGTCCATTCAAGCTGAAGCCGTAAATCAGAATTTTGAAATTGCCTTCGAAAAAAGCTTTAGAACTAAATACCTGTTATTACATTCCAAATATTGTTAGAAATATTATTTCTCTACCATTATTATTGAAATAAGATTTTGAAATAATTGCAAAGAACAATGGTTGTTCTATATATTTTTCTAATGAATATTATGGAAGTACTTTTATTGATAATGGTCTTATATTTCTTTTACTTAATGATAATATACTTTATGTTGATAATATAAAAAAAAAAGGATGTGAATGTCACATACCTCTGGCACTGCCGATTTGACCATATAAATGAGTCAAAGATTAACAAGTTATATAATAATAATTTTTTTGATACTTATGATTATGAATCATATGAACTTGTGAATCTAGCCTCATGAAAAAAATGATCAAGACTCCATTTACTGAACATAGAGATTAGACGAGTGACATTTTGGATCTTGTACATACTGATGTGTGTGGTCCAATATCGATTCAAGCTAGAGGTGGATACTTTTACTTCATCACATTTACTGATGATATGTCTAGGTTTGGATATCTATATTTAATGAAATACAAATTTGAAGTCTTTGATAAATTTAAAGAATATCAAAGAATGATCGAGAAACAAACTGGTAAAAGTATTAAAGCTCTTCGATCGGATTGAGGAGGAGAATACTTGTCTAGTGAGTTCTTCAATTATTTGAAACAAAATGGTATACTCTCTCAATAGATACCTCCTTATACTCCATAATTAAATAAAATTATGGAAAGAGGAATCACACCTTATTAGATATGGTGCGATCCATGATGTGTTTCATGGATCTTCCATTATCCTTTTGGGGATATGCCCTCGAGGCTGCAGTGTATATTTTAAATAAAGTACCTTCAAAATCTATTTCTAGCACTCCATATGAAATATAAAAAGAAAAAAGATCCAATCTTAAGCATCTTAAGATTTGGGGCTGCCCAGCTTATGTGAAAAATATTGATGGACATAAGCTGGATGCTAGATAAAAAAATACAGATTTGTATGTTATCCCAAGAAGAGTATAAGATACTACTTCTATAATCCTACTCAACAAGGATGTTTGTTGGTAGGCATACCATTTTCGTAGAGAAAGAGTTTATTCAAGAAGGAGGCAGTGGGAGGTCTGTTGAACTTAAAAAAGTTAAAACCTACAATCCATCCAGGATTCACCAGATGGTTCTCAACTAGATGTGTCCATTGTTGAGGCACAGCCACTACACACACCTCCTCTCTGAAGGTCGAGTAGAGTGCGTAGTGTACCACTCAAGTATGGATTTGTTATTGAGAATGACAACACAACCCATATCATTAAGAATGATGAGCCTACGACCTATTCAGAAGCTGTCATCAGTAGTGACTCTGACAAGTGGCTCAATGCCATGAAATTCAAATAGACTCCATATATGTCAACCAAGTTTGGACGTTGGTTGTAGCACCTGAGGGTGTGACCCCAATAAGCTGTAAATGGGTCTTCAAAAAAAAGATTGGAGCAGATGGTCAGGTAGAGGCCTATAAGGCCAGGCTTGTGGCAAAAGATTTCAGACAAAAATAAGGTGTTGATTATGAAGAAACCTTTTCATCGGTAACCATGCTCAAGTCTATTCAGATAATGCTTGCTATTACAGTACACCATGATTATGAGATCTGACAGATAGATATCAAGACTGCCTTCCTCAATAAAAATCTTGAGGAAGGAGTCTATATGACACAGCCAGAGGAATTTTTCTCAAGTGGGAGAGTAAATCAGATATGCAAGCTGAATAGATCCATATATGAATTAAAGCAAGCATCGAGAAGCTGGAACATCTATTTTGATGAGATAGTCAAATCGTTTGGCTTCATCAAAAATATAGATAAATTTTATGTGTACAAGAAGAGTAGTGGGAGTGCTATTGTCTTTTTGATCTTGTATATGGATGACATACTGCTCATTGAAATGATATCCCGATGTTGCAATCGATCAAGACTTGGCTATCATAAAAGTTTTTTCTGAAAGACTTGGGTGAAGCATCCTATATACTTGATATAAAGATCTATAGGGATAGATCAAAAAGGATGCTAGGCTTATCCTAGTCTAGGTACATTGACCATGTGTTGAAGAGGTTCAACATGGAGAGAAGTAAAAGAGGTTACTTACTCATAGGTCATGGCATACAACTCTCTAAGAAGATGTCTCATAAGACACCTGAAGAGAAAAATAGAATGAGTTTTATTTCTTATGCTTCGGCAGTAGGATCAATAATGTATGCTATGTTATGTATTAGGCCTGATGTGGCTTATGCCTTGGACATTGTAAGTAGATTTTAAGTTGATCCCGGAGAGGATCATTGGAAAGCTGTGAAAAACATACTCAAGTACTTGAGAAGAAATAAAGATATTTTTCTAATATATGGTGGATCTGATTTAAAACTGAAAGGTTATACCAATTCTAGATTTCAATCTGATCCGGATGATAGCAAATCGATATCTGGATATGTGTTCACCTTGTATGGTGGTGCAGTAAGTTGAAAAAGTTTCAAATAGCAAACTATTGCTGACTTGATCACTGAGGCTGAGTATATTACTGCAAGTGAGGCTGCTAAGGAGGCCGTCTGGATGAAAAAATTTATCATAAATTGGATGTGGTTCCAGAGATTGAACAATCAGTGCCTCTTTATTGTGATAATACTGGGGCAGTTGCTTAAGCCAAAGAACCAAGGTCTCATCATAAATCTAAGTACATCCTAAGATGATTCCACCTCATTCGAAAAATAATCAAAAGATGTGATGTGATCGTAGAGCGAGTTGACATCAAGAATAATATAGCAGATCCGTTCACTAAGGCCTTATCAATGTAGCAGTTTGATTGCCATCTTGATAGCATGGGTATCAAGTATAGGGACGATTGGCTTTAGTGCAAGTAGGAGATTGAAAAAATTATATTCTACAAGCCAATCGTATATGGAATGCGATAGGGTGTTTATTATAATTTATCTTTCAAACTCATATAATTGATATTAATATTATTAATAAAATTAATATTTTTGATTTATTATATGCTACTTCTTATTAATTTTAAGATTATAATGAACCCCATAGGTCTGGACAATGGTTTTAGGGCTGTGATGAGATCACGTCAGTGAGACCTAAATTTTTAATAGCTCTGATCTAAAATATTCTTAGTCGTTGGTACATAAAGTCAGAGATCAATGATACCAATAAGACTGGCATGTCCTATGTATGCTCAGAAATGAGGATGGTTGATCTCACAATCACTTGTGTGGTGACACTAGTACAAGGATATGGATGCTCATTAGAGAATAAGTTTACTGAATTGATCTACGAGAGAATAATCAGATAGAGTCTTATTTATTTGTCAATTGATAATTCTCTAATAAAAGTTATATAAGTGATCCTTTAACCTGAGGTCCCCATGGTACCTTGTGTATATGAATCCATATTTTGGTTCACTACCTAACTTGGTTCTCTGATCCTTGTGTGAGGTGTTTTGGATATGATGAAGTATGTATGGTTGTGAATGATCAATAAGGGATCAGTCACTCCTAATAAGGAGAGCGAATATCCTATGTGATCTCATAGGATGGTAATTCTGGAAGTCTTTGGCCAAAGTAGGATGATAATTAGAAAAGAATTTCTAATATATCATCAACTAAATCACCATCTTCAAATCGAGATACATAAAGATAAGTGATTAAATTTGATATATTTTCATATTCATAGCTCATCTGGGATGTTGTTTGACTGAAAGATTAAATTACACAGGAACTTATCACTAAAAGGTATTTTGGTAATTTTTCATCAAAATTCTAAATCTTTCGGATAGTCATGACATATTGCTAGACATCAATCTTGATTTGTGGGCTTGATAAAAATTGAAAGAATTTGATTTTGGAATCAATTTGAAAGAGTCCAAGTATCTGAATTGCCAAAAATTCACTCGATGAATTTATTTGGTGCGTGGGAAGTTGGAGCACCAAGTTGGTGCCCCTTTATCCTATGTAACGTCCCCTGATCCCTTATTTATAGGAGACGCCCCAAATGGCTTCTGACTAAGATTTTTGGGTGAGCCAGAGAGAAGGGACATGAAAATCAAAAAAAAAATCTAAAAAATTTTGAGAAAAAAAAAAGGAGAATTTGAGTGGCAAAAGTTGCTATAAGGATGGTGAGAATTTTAGTAAGTGTTACTGGAGTATCTTAAGATTTGATTTTTTCATATGTTGGAGTAAAAAATTAAATCTTAAATTATGTGATATCTGAAGAGTGTCTTCTTGGTGTCATTTTGGTGGTAAGATCAAAAATAACTAGACTTTGATGCGATCGTGATGCAAGTTTGAAGCCGACAGTGTTCTTGAGAAAATAAGACTGCGGCAGCGCACCGGTTAGGAATGACCTTGGCCAACTTTTGTGTGGATCACCGTTGGAGGACTTCTACCTTGGGGTCTTGTGGAGAACATCAATGTGCGTACATTTAATGTACGCATGCCAGAGTCTTTTTCTAATTGGGACGATCCGAAGAGACTTTTCAAAATTTCCGCTGGAGTGCAGTCCCAAGCGCCACACCATAATGGTCCCGCCAGCAGTCAACCATATGCCACGGTGAGTGAGACACGTGGCGGGCATTGGTCGGCCTAGGGATTCCGCCTGAAGCGAAAATTTAGTGCAGGGGCAAAATGGTAATTTTAAAACTTTTTCAAAATTACTATTTTACAGTGAAATTATTAATTAATCTCATTAATTAATACTAATTAACCTTACACTAGGATCTAAATATGATACAACAGCATGCATTTAAATTTGAAATTCAAATTTGAATCAGTAAACATTTTACAGTGATGTGTTCAGAACACATCACCTTTTGCGGGTAGTCAATCATCGCAATCTAATCACCGTCGGGGGCTCTGATCATCATGTCGTAGTCACACAAATGTCTGGCCTCTGTGGATCATCCACACGAAGCTCCCATCTGATCAGTTCCTCACGAATGCTAGTTCGTGATTTCACCCTTTTGATGGCAGATGTTGATCGAACTCCTTCGATCGATGTGTGCCGACTTCTTGGATGCTCCAGATCATTTGCACAGTTGCTTGAGAGGCTGATGGATCTCTCTCTGAAATTTGGTGGACTCACGACACTCGTGGCACACCAATCTCACTTCCCGAACCCTAGGTAGAAACCCTAGGGTACACACCAAAAACCCTGCGCCCAATTTTCTCTCTTTTCTTTCTTTTTCTCTCGGAAGGTTTTGGACCTTCACCTTGTGCAGAAGCCTTCCTCACGCCCCAAAGTTTCTCTCCTAAAATTTCTACGCATGTCCCACCTTTCTCCTCTTTTTAAAACAACATCGAACGTGTCTTATCCGCGTGAGAGGATAAAGACAAGAGGTTACACATTTGAATTCAAATCAAATTTGAATTCAAACGAAAACCAACTTATCCCTATCCTTTTGGGTGTGAGAAGAGAAGGGGCGTGGCTCTTTGTGCGTGGAAAATGTTTCACGAGAAACCTTTTCTCGTGTAAGTAATGTGGCGCACAAAATGGATAAGGATGAAAGGGCAAGTGATAAGTTATCCATTCAAATTCAAACATGCTTTGAATTTGAATGGCTAACTAATTATTTTATCCATCCATATGGCGCACAAATGAGGGCGTGAGGAAGGGTTTTGCATGAGAAAAATTTCACGAAAAGTTTCTTCTCGTGAATTCAAATGGGTGCAAGGAAGTTGGGTGTCACAGGGAATTTAAAACAAGGTGGTTTGATTCAAATTGAGCAAATCTAGTTTAAAATAGGTTAAGCACAATTAGACCAGATTAAACCCAACATAATTAGGCTTAATTAGGCTCAATAAAATCCTAATCAAATCAGGAATTAACTAAACCTAACCCCTGATCAAATCAGGGACTAAACCACCTTAGCGATTAGGTCAACATTTAACCTAATCGGGTCAATCCAAACTGAATCCAATTCAATTGGACTTGATCCAAAAATAATTACTCAATCAAATTGAGTTAATTAGTGATTAAATCACTAATTAAACCTCTCATAAATATTGAGTCCAAATTTGATGGGCAATCAGGCATCAGAGACCATCGATATGAAACCCTGATCAAAGAGTTCAAATTTCAAATTCAAAATTTGAAATTCAAAATTTTGACCCCGGTACCCAAAATGTGTGGAACTCATGATTAGAGAATCCTAATTCTCAATCATAGAGTCTCAGATAGATAAGACTCATAATCAGCCATCAGATCAGAAAGGAACCTCTAATGCGTGTGACCCCACAGGTTCGAACCTAAACCGGTAGCACAGGAACCAATTCCTGTACTAATCGAAGTGACCATCTAGCAATGGTACCCGACGACCGGATAGGTTGAATAATCATAATCGCAACATTCAGAACCTACGTGAATATGGTTACCGTATAATTCATCCCTTTTGACCCCTGTGTTTAGGACGACTCAGGGTTAAACTGTCAACCCTGATGATATCATCCGAATCATGCTCAACTCAATTAGTCCGTGACTCCTCACTAGGACTATCCTGGTCAAGGTTTTGCTAAATTGAAACACGACTGTACACAGCTCCTAAACTGGAGTGGTCAATCCCATCTTGACACACGCACCGACAAGTCAAGTACTTGACTACACCCAGCAACCTTCCGTCACTGAATTAGAAATTCAGGTAGTCCAGTGCCTAAGTGCAGTGAGTTGCTTGCAAGTCACCGTGGCGGTCTCAGGTCGGAGGGATATTTATACCCATATCCCATCGGAGCAAATCTTGACAGCAGAAATAGCTCCGGAGTTGGTCACGTTCAGTGCAGATGTACCATTACATCTCACCTGTATGCCATACCAGTGTCTCCACACTCTTTGGTTATGAGGACAACCAACCCATATGGCACACAACGACCTATGCTCGATAAACATTGTCGTCCTTGGTAACAATGTATCATTTGATCGCGAACATGTTTAAGGACTAAGCGACAAATCCTCCTTTGTCGAGTCTAAATAGTCCTAAGGACTTCACCACAACACAGGAGTTCATTAGAAGATGAAACATTTATGATGAAAAAATACCAAAATAACTTTTATTTATTTATAATTCATGTACTAATACAAAAAGGAGCACAACCGTCAACAGGCTGATGATTGGCTTTGGGACACTATTCCCAATAATCTCCCACTTGGCCTAAAGCCTATCGGTGCAGTATCTAATACCCATCTTCGACTTGTAGTCGTTGAACTCCTTCACCGTAATGGCTTTAGTGAATGGGTCGGCCAGGGTTTCCTTCCCGTCGATTTTCTGAAGGTCGACGTCACCTCGATCCACGATCTCCCGGATGAGATGGTAGAGTGCAGAATATGCTTCGTCCGCTGGTGTGCCTTTGGTTCCTTCGCCTGAGCAATGGCTCCAGAGCTGTCGCAGTAGAGCAGAACTGGACCAACAAGGGAGGGTGCTACTCCGAGCTCAGTGATGAATTTTCTCAGCCACACCGCTTCTTTGGCAGCATCTGATGCAGCAATATACTCCGCCTCGCATACTGAATCAGCCACAGTGTGCTGCTTGGAACTCTTCCAGCAGACAGCCCCACCATAAAGGGTAAAAATAAATCCTGACACACTCTTGCTATCATCGCGATCAGACTGGAAACTAGAGTCTGTAAACCCTATAAGTCTCAAGTCCGATTCACCATATATAAGCCACTGGTCCTTAGTATTTCTTAAATACTTCAGGATGGTTTTAACAACCTTCCAGTGATTCTCTCCTGGATCAGATTGGTATCTACTCACTACCCCTAGTGAGTATGCTACATCTGGTCGTGTACATGTCATGGCGTACATGATAGATCCCACTGCCGAAGCATATGGAATCCTACCCATACGCTCTTTCTCTTGAGGTGTTGTCGAACAATCCCTCTTTGAGAGAGAAATTCCATGGCCTATCGGTAGATAACCTTTCTTGAATTTTCCATGCTGAACCTTTTCAGCATAGTATCAATGTACGTGGACTGGGATAAGCCAAGCAACTTTTTGGATCTATCCCTATAGATCCTCATCCCTAGGATGTAGGAAGCTTCTCCCAGATCCTTCATGGAGAACTGTGACGATAGCTAAATCTTTATTCCCTGTAATGCAGGGACATCATTCCCGATTAAGAGAATGTCATCCACATACAATACAAGAAATACTACTACTGGACCATTAGCCCACTTATAAATGCAGGGCTCTTCTCCGTTCTTAACGAAGCCATACGTTTTGATCGTCCTATCAAAACGTATGTTCCAACTCCAAGATGCCTGCTTAAGTCCATAAATGGACCTCTGTCGCTTGCACACCTTAGACTCATCTGTGGATGTGAACCCTTCAGGTTGTATCATATACACCTCTTCGTCCAGCTCTCCGTTTAGGAAAGCTGTCTTCACATCCATCTGCCAGATTTCATAGTCCAGATGGGCAGCTATCGCAAGCATAATCCGAATGGATTTGAGCATTGCCACAGGAGAAAACGTCTCGTCATAGTCTATACCATAACGTTGACGATATCCCTTGGCAACCAGACGGGCTTTATAGGTCTCAACCTTTCCGTCTGCGCCCCTCTTCCTTTTGAAGACCCACTTACACCCTATGGATTTTACTCCTTCGGTGGGTCAACCAATGTCCACACATCGTTGACCTTCATGGACTCCATTTCGGATTTCATGGCCTCTAGCCATTTCTCAGAGTCAGGTCTCTGCATTGCATCCATGTAGGTGATCGGATCCTCATCTTTTCATCAAGTTCGACATGATCACCATCCCAGACCAAGAAACCATAGTATCTGTCCGATTGATGTGGTACTCTACCAGACCGCCTTAAGGGTCATAATCATGGGCTCCGGATCTGATCTAATCAAATCCGGTTCAGGTTCAGTAACATGTGTCGGTTTTTCCACCTGTCGAACTTCGTCAAGTTCACTTTAGAGGCAACAGTTCCTTCACTAAGGAACTCCTTTTCTAAAAAGATTGCTTAAGACTGACAAACACCTTTTGCTCATCAGCAAGGTAGAAATAATACCCTTTGATCTCTTTTGGGTACCCTATAAAATTACACTTGTCAGACCTAGGTCCAAGCTTGTCTGTAATTAAACGTTTAACATAAGCGGACACCCCCAAACCCTAAGGTGCGAGAGTACTGGCTTACGTCCTATCCATATCTCATATGGCGTTTTGGCTACAGACTTACTCGGAACTCTATTTAGAAGGTAACAAGCCGATTCGAGCGCATATCCCCAGAGGGAGATCGGCAGACCAGCAAACCCCATCATGGATCAAACCATGTCTAACAGGGTCCGATTCCTCCTTTCAGACACCATTATGCTGTGGTGTTCCAGGAGGAGTCCACTGAGAGAGAATCCCATTCTCCTCTAGATACGTCAGAAACTCATTGGAAAGGTATTCACCTCCTCGATCAGATCGAAGAGTTTTAATACACTTCCCAGTTTATTTTTCTACCTCATTTCGAAATAGTTTGAACATTTCAAATGATTCCGACTTATGCTTCATTAAATAGACATACCCATACCTAGATAGGTCGTCTGTGAAGGTTATGAAGTAGAAAAATCCATCTCTTGCACTTGAGCTCATGGGTCCACATACATCAGAATGTACCAGACCTAAGAGTTCACTGGCTCGCTCACCTTTTCCAGTAAAAGGTGACTTGGTCATCTTCCCAAGAAGACAGGACTCACAGGTTGGAAGTGATTCACAATCACTAACTTCAAGAATTCCTTCTTGAGCCAACCTGTTTATCCTGTTCTTATTGATATGACCTAGCCTACAGTGTCAAAGGTAGACTTCTGACACATTATCTATTCTAGAGCGTTTACCGAATTTTTGAACCACATTAACAGGCTGTGATAGTAAGTAAATTTTATTATTTAATTGTCCAACAAATATTGTAACACCATTCAAAATGATATTGCAAATATTTTTTTTATTAAAAAATCATAACCGTACATGGCCAAAAGGCCTACAGAAATAATATTTAATAAAAAACTTGGACAATAGTGACATTCACTCAGAATTACATTGCGAGAATTGATTACAAGACTCATGATTCCTAAAGCTAGAACTAGAACTTTGCTTCCATCTCCAACATTCAGGAACCTCTCGCCTTCATCAAATCTCCTACTGACCTGCAGACCCTGCATCGAATTACAAATATGATAAGGGCTTCCGGTATCCAATACCCAGGTAGTAGTATCACAAATCGAAAAGTTGCAAGGAGTTATCATATAATTACCTTGCTTCTTCTTTGGCCTGTTCGGGTCCAGGGAGGCAATGTATTGAGGACAGTTCCTCTTCCAATGCCCGTGCTTCTTGCAAAAGAAGCACTCCGCCTGGCTCTGGTCGTGCTTGCGCTTCTTGGTCTGACCCCGTGCTACTGTCCCAGCATGAGATTGCACCTTCTTATTTTTCTTCTTCTTATTCTTCTTCCCCTTCCAAAGGGTTGACGACGAGAAGAAGACCCTCCCACTACATTCACCGACTCCTTATGGAGTTGGTGATCCTTCTTAAAGTTCTGCAGCAACCCCAACAATCCGTGGTAGTTTACTGCAGGCTTTGTCATTCGAAAATGAGTAAGGAATGGGAGAAAGGACTTGGGCAAGGAATTAAGGATCGCATCCTTACCGAGCTGCTCGTGCAGAGGAAAGCCCAATTTGCTTAGGTACTCAATCATCTCGATCATGTACAGTACATGATCAGTGACTGAGGCCCCATCCCTCATTCGAGCATTGAAAATGGCACAACTAGTTTTGTGCCTTTCAACGTCGTCAGGCGTGCCAAAGGAGTCGTTCAACATTTGAAGCATCTCCTATGGCTGGGCGTTCTCAAACCTTCGGCTGAACTCGTCATTCATTGCTGCCAGCATAATACATCGAACGGTGGTGCGGTCATTGAGCCATTTCAAGTAAGTGTCTCGGATCGCCTTACTAGCGTTCGGAGCTGGCTCCTCAGGTGCTGGATCCGTTACTACATAAAGGATCCGCTCATGCTCAAGGACGATTTTCAATTTTCGATACCAGCTATCGAAATTGGTTTCCATGAGCTTGTCATTATCTAATAATGACCGGAGCGACAGGGTAGTGGCCATAGCTGCTTAAAGAAAAATGAGACCTCTATTAGTACATAAATTAATACTAAAGACTTGGATTTTAGTCTAAAGTTTTTCCTAATATTTTTACGAACTGGTAGCCTCATCCTCCAATTCGAGGAATTACTTTAATTCCTTAATGGGTACTAGAATCCACACAGACTACACACAAGCCCAACTTTGGTTGGTCAACCCATGTGCATCTATGGGTAGGTTCTTAACCAGTTGTTTCTCTAAATAACTTCTAGTAATTGATTTTGCCCCAGAACCTAATCAGTAGGCTTTGGCTCCACTGAAAAGATCTGGTTAGGTCCAACCATTAACATGACTTAATTTAGTGAATCGGATCAATAAATGATCAGGCCCGACTTTGGCCGGCCAACCTAACCACCATCAGAAAGACTCAATCAAATTATCATATTATGAATAATAATTTCATTAGCCAATGAGCACCAGGCCTTTGGGCCTCCAATGATCATTGAACTAATGGACTCATTATCACTCACTTAATGGGAGGCTATGACTTAGTTATCATTATAACTTAATCATTTTAGGGACCTAATAATTTTGAGATTTTATTAAAGAATAGTAGAGAAGAAATCATCCAGCCAATTTCAATCCTCCCACTGACTTCACCAAGTCAGATTAAAAAAGGATTTAATTAAAGCTGGCATTAGGAGCACCTAAATCATCACACTGATTTACCTAATGACATGGGTGAGCTCTAATCACCAAGTGATCTAATCAAAATCTAACTTACCAGATTGGCCAGGTAAGTGAGATCATGGTGGGGATTTGCCATTAACTCGTCAATGATCGAATCAATGCGAGTAGCTCCCGCTTAAGAACCACTGGTCAAAACTGCCGAACTTATCTTAGACACCAACCGGTTCATTAGTTTTAATTTTGATCAACTTAGTAAATAGGGCTCCACCGCGTAGCCATGAATTAAGTCCATCTTGGTCTAGTTAAAGACATGGACCCATTCAACTACAACTATTGAAGTTGAGTCTAGAGTATCCTTAACCTAATCTAATTCAACTTTTGATTAGATTTGACCAATTACTCCATTTAGTCTATTTTTTTAAACTAACCTTAGGTCTAACCCAATTATGGACCTAATTCATCTAACCCATTGACCCACAAGTTTATGCAATTGTCTTAGGTCTTAATTCACAATTCTAGACCTACTAGACAACACTTAATTCTTTTAATTAAGTACTTGGGCTGATGGGTCAGGGTTTGGCATTTCGAAAATAATTTTTAAATTTGAAAGATTTTATTTTCTATTCACCAAATGTGTTAACTCATTTCACAAACGGGTCAGCACATATCATAAACAGCAATTCTATTGCTCATTTCATAACAGAAAATAACTCAAAATAAATCATAAATTTTTTTTAGATCTAATCTAACACATACATGATAAATTTCTTAATTAAGTCCTTTCGCTGCTTCATCGGTATGGGATATAATTGCATCGGCACCCCTACCGCCATAGGAGACCCCATCGAATGGGAAGAGAGGGCCTTTAAACCCTACTTTTCTCCTATGACCGGACGGCCATGGCAACCAACCCAATTAGATTACTTGCTACTTGGATCAAGTATATCTAAATATACCAATTTCAAAATTAAATTTTAAATTTCAAATTTTAAATTTCAAATTTGAGATTTCAACCAAATTTCAAATTTCGAATTTTCAATCTTTGAATTTTAAATTTTGAATTTCAAATTTCAAATTTTGAATTTTAAATTTCAAATTTAAATTTTAATTTTGAATTTCAAATTTTAAATTTTGAATTTGAGATTTCAACCAAATTTCAAATTTCAAATTTTAATTTCAAATTTGAAACTTCTAACAAATTTCAAATTTCAAATTTCAAATCTTTTTGAATTTTGAATTTTGAATTTTGAATTTCAAATTTAAACTTATAGATTACACCTTAATCTACGCATGCATATGTATATCATATTCTAAAACCATGCTCTGATACCATTTGAAGCGAAAATTTAGTGCAGGGGCAAAATGATAATTTTAAAATTTTTTTAAAATTACTATTTTACAGCAAAATTATTAATTAATCTCATTAATTAATACTAATTAACCCTACACTAGGATCTAAATATGATACAACAGCATGCATTTAAATTTGAAATTCAAATTTGAATCAGTAAACATTTTACAGTGCTGTGTTCAGAACACATCACCTTTTGCGGGTAGTCGATCACCGCAATCTGATCACCGTCGGAGGGCTCTGATCATCACGTCGCAGCCACACAAATGTCTGGCCTCTGTGGATCATCCACACGAAGCTCCCGTCTGATCAGCTCCTCAGGAATGCTAGTTCATGATTTCACCCTTTTGATGGCAGATGTTGATCGAACTCCTTCGATCGATGTGTGCTGACTTCTCGGATACTCTGGATCATCTGCACAGTTGCTTGAGAGGCTGATGGATCTCTCTCTAAAATTTGGTGGACTCACGACACTCGTGGCACACCAATCTCACTTCCCGAACCCTAGGTAGAAACCTTAGGGTACACACCAAAAACCCTGCGCCCAATTTTCTCTCTTTCTTTCTTTTTCTCTCGGAAGGTTTTGGACCTTCACCTTGTGTAGAAGCCTTCCTCACGCCCCAAAGTTTCTCTCCTAAAATTTCTATGCACGTCCCACCTTTCTCCTCTTTTTAAAACAACATCGAACGTGTCTTATCCGCGTGAGAGGATAAAGACAAGAGGTTACACATTTGAATTCAAATCAAATTTGAATTCAAACGAAAACCAACTTATCCCTATCCTTTTGGGTGTGAGAAGAGAAGGGGCGTGGCTCTTTGTGCATGGAAAATATTTCATGAGAAACCTTTTCTCGTGTAAGTAATGTGGCACACAAAATGGATAAGGATGAAAGGGCAAGTGATAAGTTATCCATTCAAATTCAAACATGCTTTGAATTTGAATGGCTAACTAATTATTTTATCCATCCATATAGTGTACAAATGAGGGCATGGGGAAGGGTTTTGCATGAGAAAAATTTCATGAGAAGTTTCTTCTCGTGAATTCAAATGGGTGCAAGGAAGTTGGGTGTCGCAGGGAATTTAAAACAAGGTGGTTTGATTCAAATTGAGCCAACCTAGTTTAAAATAGGTTAAGCACAATTAGACCAGATTAAACCCAATATAATTATGCTTAATTAGGCTCAATAAAATTTTAATCAAATCAGAAATTAACTAAACCTAACCCCTGATCAAATCAGGGACTAAACCACCTTAGCGATTAGGTCAACATTTAACCTAATCGGGTCAATCCAAACTGAATCCAATTCAATTGGATTTGATCCAAAAATAATTACTCAATCAAATTGAGTTAATTAGTGATTAAATCACTAATTAAACCTCTCATAAATATTGAGTCCAAATCGAAGGGCAATCAGGCATCAGAGACCATCGATATGAAACCCTAAACAAAGAGTTCAAATTTCAAATTCAAAATTTGAAATTCAAAATTTTGACCCCGGTACCCAAAATATGTAGAACTCATGATTAGAGAATCCTAATTCTCAATCATAGAGTTCCAAATAGATAAGACTCATAATCAGCCATCAGATCAGAAAGGAACCTCTAATGTGTGTGACCCCGCAGGTTCGAACCTAAACTGGTAGCACAGGAACCAATTCCTGTACTAATCGAAGTGACCATCTAGCAATGGTACCCGACGATCGGATAGGTCGAATAATCGCAATCGCAATATTCAGAACCTACGTGAATATGGTTACTGTATAATTCATCCCTTTTGACCCCTGTGTTTAGGACGACTCAGGGTTAAACTGTCAACCCTGATGATATCATCCGAATCGTGCTCAACTCAATTAGTCCTGTGACTCCTCACTAGGACTACCCTGCCAAGATTTTGCTAAATTAAAACACGACTGTACACAGCTCCTAAACTAGAGTGGTCAATCCCATCTTGACACACGCACCAACCAGTCAAGTACTTGACTACACCCAGCAACCTTCCGTCACTGAATTAGAAATTCAGGTAGTCCAGTGCCTAAGTGCAGTGAGTTGCTTGCAAGTCACCGTGGCGGTCTCAGGTCGGAGGGACATTTATATCCATATCCCATCGGAGCAAATCTTGACAGCAGAAATAGCTCCGGAGTTGGTCAAGTTCAGTGTAGATGTACCATTACATCTCATCTGTATGCCATACCAGTGTCTCCACACTCTTTGGTTATGAGGACAACCAACCCATATGGCACACAATGACCTATGCTCGATAAACGTTGTCATCCTTGGTAACAACATATCATTTGGTCGCGAACATGTTTAAGGACTAAGCGACAAATCCTCCTTTGTCGAGTCTAAATAGTCCTAAGGACTTCACCACAACACAGGAGTTCATTAGAAGATGAAACATTTATGATGAAAAAATACCAAAATAATTTTTATTTATTTATAATTCATGTACTAATACAAAAAGGAGCACAACCGTCAATAGGCTGACGATTGGCTTTGGGACACTATTCCCAACACCGCCGCCATGACTGTGCCAGGCCCCGTCGCTTATTTAAACCCCCTCCTTCCCTCCAGAGACTTCATTTCGCCTGAGAGTCCAGACGGTGCCTTTCTTCTATCCGAGAGTTCTGCCATCCATCGACGCCCTTTTCAACCCTAAGCATTCTTTGCGTCAATCCTCGCCATCTCCGCCGGCTCTCTGTCTACGTCGGGCCAGTTTAGGTTGGTTCCAAAATCTCTCTTGTCCTCGCTGTTGTTCCTTCCTCTTCTTGCTTCGTTTGTTCAACTTCTGAGGGTTTATTCGCAATCTCTCTCGATCTTTCGAGATTTTCTTCTTTCTTTTCCCTTGCTGCAAGCACGGACGTAGGAGTTGCCCGGGCGGCCCTCGCCGTCGACGTCCCTTACGACGCCGAGCCTTCAGTCCTCCGAGCCCTTTCGGGGAGTTCTCCCGTCGGGGCTTCTGCCTCGGAGGTCGGTCTCGAGGGGATACTACGGATCGAGAGGAGTAGGAGAGGGAAAACAGTGGCCCGCAAGTTCAGCGGCTGTCAAGCTACCACTGAAGGCTCTCACAGCTTCGAAGGGGACTCGAGGGAGAATTCTTCAACAACAGGGATTTAATAATGGAACTAGCCGGTGAGTGTGTCCTGCCCAAGAATTTCGAAGTAGTTGAACGGGGCGACACCGATCAAGGGGGTAGAGTTACCGTCACAAGCTGTGGTGGGTTTCTCGACGTCGTTGGGGTCGAGGGACCAGAGGTGGTTGGCGCTGACGGCGGAACAGTAGAACTTGTTGCGGGAGCAGTGGAAGTAGCGCATGCTGATCTCGTCGAAGTACACATGATGGTAGTTGTCGGAGAGAACACGGTGGTGGTGCATGCCTCCGGCATTACCGCGGCCTCCGGGGTACTTTCGATTCTTTCTGATGCAGGTCGTCGTTGCCGCTGCCGTCGCCGCCGCCGCCCCTTGAGTTCTATCCCCCCTTTTTCCCCTAGGGTTAGGGTTTCGACAACAGGGCGGAATGAGGTGGGGGGCGAGAGTCGATGGGTTCATCACACGTACTGGGAAATACTGAGAAAGATGGAATTGGAAAGAAAAGTCGAGAGCTTGAAGCGGTCTCTAATGTATTCTTTTCAGATCTTGTAGTATTATTCTTCTTTCCTTGGCCTTCAGAACTTTGTAACGTATACCTTGTTAATCGAGAATGAAAAGGAGATTTTTTGTTACCTTACCCGTGCGTTGTGTTTAATTATCGTCCGTCGGACTTCTTTCATTTTTTATCTCGTTCGATGTCGATGTTGTCCGAAGGTTCCTTATTCATTTTTGTATTAGGTCGTCGTTACCAAATTTCTTGTGTCTTTTGATTTGTTCGATGTCGACATCGTTTGAAGGTTCTAGCCATTGTCGTGTTGATTTGCCTTTTCGTTCATGACCGTAGGTCTCTATTTCTCTTTTCCTTCTTCATGGAGACGAGGTCCTTTGTGTCTTTGGTATAGTTTGGCTTCCATTTTTCGCTGGTGTAGTTCACCGCTTTTCCTTCACATCTCCCTCCTCTTTTTAAGCAAGGGTTCTCCCTAGCTTTTTACGGGGTCGCGGGAGCGTAGAAGGGCCATCGAGAAGATTCTCTTTTTTCTTATCAGATCTCGAATGGTCGGACCTTAGTTGGTGTCAGGACGAGGTTCTTCCCCTATTTCTAATGTAGTCGATTTTTGCTCAGGTTAGGATGAGGTTCTCCTTCTATTCCTAATGGGCTGTGGGAGCATATATGGGCGTTGCAGGGCCTCTCCCCCCATCCGGTCTAAGGGTAACCGGGCCTTCGACTTTGCTCATGTTAGGGTGAGGTTCTCCTCCTATCCCTAACAGGGCTGTGGGGGCACATATGGGTGTTGCAGGATCTCTCCCCCATCCGGTCTAAGGGTAACCGGCCTTCGACTTTGCTCGTGTAAGGATGAGGTTCTCCTCCTATCCCTAACAGGGCTGTGGGGGCACATATGGGCATTGCAGGGCCTCTCCCCCATCCGGTCTAAGGGTAACCGGGCCTTCGACTTTACTCATGTTAGGGCGAGGTTCTCCTCCTGTCCCTAACAGGGCTGTGGGGGCACATACGGGTGTTGCAGGGCCTCTCCCCCTATCTGATCTAAGGAGAATCGGGCCTTCGACTTTGCTCATGTTAGGGCGAGGTTCTCCTCCTGTCCCTAACAGGGCTGTGGGGGCACATATGGGCGTTGTAGGGCCTCTCCCCCCATCCGATCTAAGGAGAATCGGGCCTTCGATTGTGTCGAGATGAGGTTCTCCTCCTGTTTCCGACACGGTTTGTTTCGATTGTCCTGTCGATATAAGCTCGTGCTAAGAAAGAAGACATATGGATATAAAACTTTTTATTTAAAGTGAAGTTATCGATAATACATTCATAAATTTTTCGAGCTCCATGATCGCGGGAGGTCTGCTCCTCTGAGTTCCTTGAGGTAGTATGTTCCAGGACGGACTACCTCCTTGACTTCGTACGGGCCTTCCCAATTTGGGGCAAGCTTCCCTCGATCCTGAGGTTGCGAGACAGCGGCTCATCAAAGTACTAGGTCTCCTGCTCTAAAGACTTTATTTTTGACCCGGGAGTTGTAATAGCGGGTGACTTTCTGTCTGTAGACTGCCATCCGAACTTGAGCTACCTCCCGCTTTTCTTCTAACAAGTCGAGGTTGGCTTTGAGACCCTGCAAATTGTGATGCTCATTGAATGATACAACTCGTGCTGACGGGAGTTTGAGCTCAATTGGGATAACAGCCTCCGTTCCGAAGGCTAGAGCAAAGGGGGTCTCCACCGTGGGCAGTCTTTGGGTAGTTCGGTACGCCCACAATACATGATAAAGTTCGTCTGTCCAAGTTTCCTTCGCTCTTTTGAGCCTTGTCTTGATTCCTTGCAGTAGAGTTCTATTGGTCACTTCGGCTTCGTCGTTGGCCTGAGGATGGGCTACCGATGTGAAGTTGTGGGAGATGTTTAGATCCTCACAAAATTTGGTGAACCTCACTCCCACAAATTGTCGCCCATTATCAGTAATTAGGATTCTCGACAGGTCGAACCTGTAAACGATTGACTTTCAGATGAAGTCTTGCACTTTAGCTTCTGTGATTTTTACCAACGGTCGGCTTCAACCCACTTGGTGAAATAGTCAATTGCTACCATGAGGAACTTTCTCTGCCCCGACGCCACGAAAAAAGGTCCAAGGATATCCATTCCCCATTGCGCGAACGGCCATGGGGTGCTCAAGGGTGTAAGTTCGGAGGCGGGCTATCTCTGGATGTTAGCATATCTCTGACATCGGTTACACTTTCTGACGTATTCAATGGAGTCACGATACATTGTCGGCCAGTAATACCCTTGGCGGAGCAACTTGTGGGATAAGGATCTAGCCCCCAGATGGCTTCCGCAGATTCCTTCGTGTACCTCCCACAAGGCGTAGTCAGCTTCTGAAGGCCGGAGATATTTTAAAAGGGGCAAAGAGAATGACCTCTTATACAATTTATCGTCATAAAGGATATATCGAGAGGCTTGATTTCTGAGCTTCCGAGCTTCTTTTGCATCATGAGGGAGAACCCCATCTCTAAGATATGCTATCAGTGGGTCGATCCAACTGGGTCCATGGCCAACTTCCATCACGGGCCGCGATTCTTCTGTACTTGAGCACTTCAGAACTTCAAAGAGAACTTCCTTGGACAGTTCAGCCAGAGCCAGCGTAGCCAACTTGGAGAGGAGATCTGCCCTGATATTTTTTGTTCTTGAATCTACTTGATGTTGAAGCCACTAAAGGCGGGGACGATCTCCTTTACCTTTTCAAGATATTTGACCATGCTGTCCTCTCGTGCTTCGTAGTTTCCGCTGACTTGTCCTACTACCAATTAGGAGTCACTGTAAATTTGGAGCTGATCTACTCCCAATTCTTTGACGATCCTCAATCATGCGATCAGAGCTTCAAATTTCGCTCCATTGTTCGTCGTGGGGAACTCGAAGCGCAGTGCGTACTCCACGATGATCCCCTTTGGACTGATCAAGATCAGACCCGCGCCTGCGCCCGATATGTTGGAGGATCCATCCACATAGAGGGCCCAAAAGCAATCAGGGGGGTCTGTTTCTTCTTCAGAGGAGTTCGGTCGGGACTTCAGGCCGTCAGTTTCACCTTGTTCAGGTTCGGCCTCCTCCGGGATAGTGCATTCCACTATAAAGTCTGTCAATATCTGGGCTTTTACTGTCGGCCTAGGTTGATAGTTGATGTCGAATTCTGTGAGCTCGATCGCCCATTTCGCTATCCTCCCGGAAGCATCCGCTCGATGTAAAATCGCTTTAATCGGCTGGTCGGTGAGCAACGTTACGGTGTGCCCTTGAAAGTAAGGTCGGAGCCTCCGGGCTACAATCAACAGGGCGTAAGTTAGTTTCTCTAATTTAGTATACCTGGTTTCGGCGTCTCTCAATGCGCGACTGATGTAGTGGATCGGCCGTTGAATTTTTGTCTCTTCCTTGACAAGAACGGCTGCGAGAGCCATAGGGGAGACCGCCAGGTACAAGAACAACTTCTCTCCAGGCTCGGGCTTCGCCAACAGTGGAGGCGAGCCGAGGTAGTTCTTTAGTTCTTCGAACGCCTGTTGACACTCAGTAGTCCAACAGAAGTTCTTCGACCGCTTGAGGGTTTGGAAGAAGGGTAAGCACCGTTCGACCGACCTTGCAATGAAGTAATTTCGGACAGCCACCCTCCCTGTGAGGTGCTGAACCTCTTTTATCGATTTCGGGGTGGCCATCTCCTGGATGGCACGAATCTTCTTCGGATTGGCCTCAATTCCGCGCCCCGATACCATGAAGCCCAGGAATTTCTCCGAGGTCACTCCGAAAGCATACTTAGTTGGGTTCAGCTTCATCTTATATTACCGGAGGGCGCCGAAGGTCTCCTCGAGGTCGGCGACGTGGTTCGTTGAAGATTTGCTTTTCACGAGCATGTCATCCACATAGACCTCCATGTTGCGGCCGATCTGCTCTTTGAAGATTTTGTTCACCAGCCGCTGATAAGTCGCACCTGCATTTTTGAGGCCGAAAGGCATTACCCTGTAACAGTAAAGGCCATGGTTAGTAATGAAAGCAGTCTTTTCTTCATCTTCTGGTGCCATTCTGATTTGATTATAGCCGGAGAATGCATCCATAAAGGTGAGAAGCTCATGACCCGAGGTTGCATCCACCAGTTGATCGATTCTGGACAGAGGGTAGCTGTCCTTTGGGCAGGCTTTATTATACTTTTTGAAGTCTACGCACATCCTCCACTTGCCGTTTGCCATTTTAACGAGGACAACGTTGGAAATTCAGTCGGGATAATTGACTTCTCTAATGAATCCGACCTTCAGGAGTTTATCCACTTCCTCGGCTATCACCTTTTGCCTTTCCGGCGCATGACCTCGAATTTTTTTTTTCGTCGGTCGATGTTTTGGATCAATGGCCAGACGATGTTCCATGACCTCTGCGTCAATCCCCGACAAGTCCGCTGGAACCCAAGCGAAAACATCCGCATTCTTTTGTAGGAAATCAATGAGCTGCGTCCGCACCTCTTCCCCGAGGTTGGAGCCAATCTTCACCACATGCTCTTTATTCCCATCATTCAAAGGAATCGAAACAAGATCTTCAATTGGCCCGCCCCTTTCCTCAGCGAGGTCATCGTGGGCGTCCAATCCATCGACCGGACAGAGGTCAAATCAGTTGCTTCTTTGCAAGGCTATGCTGTAGCAGTGTCTCGCCAAGGCTTGATCCCCTTTGACCTCTCCAACCCCCTGACCCGTAGGAAACTTCAACTTTAAATGGTAGGTCGACATCACAGCTCGGAGGGCGTTAAGGTCGGGCCGGCCGAGTATCGCGTTATAGGCGGACGGTGCCTTTACCACTAGGAAGTCCACTCGCACCCTGGACTGTTTTGAAAATTGACCTGCAACCACAGTCAAGGTTATCATTCCTTCCACGGGCATGGTATCACCCGTGAACCCTACCAATGGGGAGTTCACCGGCCCTAAATGATCATCCAGAATGGACATTTTTGAGAATGCATCGTAGAACAAAATGTCGGCCAAACTTCCATTGTCGATAAGAATGCGGTGCACATCGTAATTAGCTATTTTTAAAGAAACTACGACCACATCGTTATGAGGAAATTGAACTCCCCAAGCATCCTCCTCAGTGAAGGTTATGGATTCCTCAATCCTTTGTCGCTTGGGAGGTCTGGCCAATACACCGGTTGTTCCCCGCCGGGATTCCCCTGAGATGGTGTTGGTGAAGCCGGCCGTAGGTCGATTTTCGAGCTGCTCCAGGCCGACTGCCGTCGTCGGAGGGAGAAGAGCCTGGGAATTTGGAGATGAGGCCAAGGCTTGCGGAGCTTGCTGAGATCTGACTGCAGAGGCCGTTGACCGCCTGGTAGATGCCCTTCGGGGGGCATCAAGTGGAGATCAGACAGGCAACCGGAGGAGGAGATATCGGAGAAGATGATCGAAGGCGGTCCCGTTGAGCGCTCCTTTAAGAACAAGGGTACTGCGAAGACACAAGCCCTCCTTCTAGCACCAATCCTGTTGGTGCAAAAATCCATCGGTATTAGAGAAGCTGGAGTCGAGGGAGTCGCGGTCGCCGTCGGGACCTGCAAAGAAACTCTAAACCAAAGTTGGGGGAGTCGCGGTCGCCACCGGGACCTGTAAAGAAAGTCTAAACCGGAGTTGGGGGTGCTCCGGCAAGATCCTCCGACGCTCAAGTTAGTTCTCTACCTCAACAAGAATGGAGTGCTCGAATGAAAATTTTAGCAGAGTTTTGAGAGAGATTAGAGCTTAGAAAATAACGTATCTGGGGTCCCTTTTTTATAGGCGAAGGGTGCAACAGACCGATAGCGACGTTTGTAACCGCCAGGTAGTGGGCCGTTCAGGGCCATAAGGAGTTTGTTGCAGAGAGTAGTGGCGTCAGGGGCTGTTCAGAGCCACGTGGAGCTTGTTGCGGGGAGTGGAGTAGTGTCAGGGGCTATTCAGAGCCACGTGGAGCTTGTTGCGGGGAGTGGAGTAGTGTCTGTTATCGCGACTTGCCAGAGAGTGGTGGAGCCGCGCGGAATCCGTTACAGGAAGTGGAGCAGAGTCGTGGCCATTACTGTGGCCTATCAGGGAGTCCAGGCCTGTTGGCCGAAGCTCGATTGAGGTGTCTGGCGGAGAGAGGTAGCTCTCCGTCTGAGAGGAGCTCGGATGTTGCTGGCGAGCCTTCTACCGTTGGGTGCCTTGGGCACTAGTACTGCAGGCGAAGGTCATTTGCTGTAGAAGCTCGGTCAGGGGCTTTCTGTGGACGAAGTTCGATTTCATGCAGAATCCGACAGAAGGTCGACCGCAGTGGATGTCGAATGGTGCTGGAGAGGTTCACCTGCGGGAGGGGTCCGGCTGCTAGAGTCCATGCGTCGTAGGAGTTCATCCGGAATCTGTCGGCTACAGAAGTTCGGTCGGAGTCCGATTTCCGTAGAAGTCCAGATGGGGATCATTTGTCGAGGGAGCTCGGTCGAAGCCCACCTGCAATAGAAGTTCGGAAGAAATTTGTTCACAATAGAAGCTTAGATGGAGGCTTACAGTAGAAATCTGTCGCGGACCGCTCGTAGTAGAAATTCGAAGTAGACCGCTTGTTGTGGGGGCTCGGAGTCCGACCCTTGTCAGAATTCGGATGAGGCCTACCTGCAACAGGGGCTCAGGGCTGAAGTCTGGCTCCCGTAGGAGCTCAGACGAAGTCTACCTGCAGTAGGAGTTCGGGGAAGGAGTCCGGCTCCCGTAGGAGCTCGGACGAAGCCCAGAAGGCGGTCGACCGCCGTAGAAACTTGGATGGAGTCCGTCTGTCGTGGAGATCTGCTGTTGAGAAAGTTCGGCCACTGACGAACTGACGAAGTTCTGGAAGAAATTTGGATTGGAGTCGATCGAATCCTGTTGGAAAGAAAATCTGGAAGGGGTCCGGAGAACGATTGACCCTTGTAGGAGGTCGGCCGACAGTAGAATACCGAGAGCATTTGGAGCAGCCTGATAGGCGACTGAAGAAGCTCATCGTTGGAGAAGTCCGGGAGATGCGGCAGGGGTTCGTCCGTCGGGGGAGCCCGGTCGACACTTGCGGAAGAAGCTGTGGGAGTTTATCCATCAGCAGGACTTGGGAATGTTACGGAAGCTCAATCGCTGGAGAGGTTCGGAAATATGTCGCCCAAGGTCGGACGCCGGCAGATTTTCGGGAGGGTCACTCCCGACCCGAACTTCGGCTGGGGGGGTATTTTATACCCAACATAACTTATTCAGGAATCAAACATAAAAGAAATTGAATAGAACTTGAAAGCATTTGAGCAATTGTAGAGAATAAAAAATACATACTTAAAATTATATAAGGATGTTTGTACTCTCCTATAGACTGCATCTTAGCTAAGCATAGCTCGAACTGGATACTTCACTCTCCCTATCTCTCAAATCCTAAAACAAAACCTAAAACAAATAAGGAAAAATCACTTCTGCGGCTCCCTACTGCCTCCCCCTCGTTGCCTATGGCCTCCCTTTAAAGAGAGCTTCAAACCATGTCCAAAATCCTAGCTGTGCCTCTGTTTCCACATCCCAGACGCGTCCTGTGTGAACCCACGCCCATGCTCTCTGTAAATCAGTTGGAACCACTGCTAGACCAAGCCACTCCCGCATCCGCTTTCTTGTTGCATAAAGACCCAACAGCGTCTAATCCGCAACTCAAGTCCTCTCCCAGCGCGTTTGAACCACGTCACACCAAGCCCAGTCCTGTGTGTGCCCTATTTCGGTGAAGAGCTGCTCATGACCACCCACATCCGCTCGCTAGGACCGCAAGAACCCAATCCACTTGCCAACCCATCGAAGGCCGCACCCATTTACTCGCCAACCCACCTACCAAATCGCATGCATCGAACCCACTTGACGCACGCCCGAACCTGCCAAAAACCGCACCCGCGCATCATTGAACCCCCATGTGCCCTGACAAATACTGCACGGGACTGTTCCCATACACCGCATATGAGCCTGGCACTCATTGATCCATGCACCGTGCCATGAGCCGCACCCTATTTCAGTGAACTGCACATGGACCATGCAGCTGATTTTTTTTTGATGAACCGCACGTGGACCGTGCGGCTTTTTGGTCAGTTATGGGCTAGATTTTGGCCCCTTTGATCTTCATTTTGAGTCCAACTTGATTCTTTTAGACCTGTAAATCAGGCTCTTTGTGTTGGTGAGCATCTTTCCAACAAAATACAAAAAGAAACATCAATTCTTAAAAAATAAAGATCAATTAGTATCTATTTTGATGCTTTTTTTAGATATTTATTATACTTATCACACTCCTTGATTTGAACTTTGCTCGTTCTCGAGTAAAGAAAGGATTTAGAGTTAGATACCTTTTAGCTTAGAGTTTTAAGTTTGACCCAGTAATTTCTTTCAAAGGGCCATTGATGTTCAGTAGAGCGAGGGTGAGGTATTTCATCAAGGTAATAGTACTTAACCAATATGAAAATTAAGTAAAGAATATTGAACTTTTTCTAAATTATTCTTTTCTTTACCTCTAAATCATTAACTTTCATATAGGCAAGTGTAGTGTTACTTCCATCTTTTATTTATTTTTTTTAATATTTCTTTAATGTTATACTACTGTTGGGTATAAAATATCCTCAGCCGAAGTTCTCAACGGAATTAATCCTCACGAGTCGTCTCCGACTCCGACTGCAAGCGGATTCCGGGGGCTCCGTCATCAACTTCAACCGCTGCTGCCGGTAGACTCCGCCCGGACTCCTACGGGAGCCGGGCTCCATCCACAACTCCAATCGCAAGGAAGACTCTGCCCGGACTCCTACGGGAGCCGGGCTCCGTCATCAACTTCAACTGCTGCTGCAGGCAGACTCCGCCCGGACTCCTACGGGAGCCGGATTCCGCCCACAACTCCGACTGCAAGCGAATTCCGTCCGGACTCCTACGGGAGCCGGGCTCCGTCACCAACTCCAACCGCAAGGAAGATTCCGCCCGGACTCCCACGGGAGCCGGGCTCCGTCATCAACTTCAACCGCTGCTGCCGGCAGACTCCGCCCGGACTCCTACGGGAGCCGGGCTCCATCCACAACTCCAACCGCAAGGAAGACTCCACCCGGACTCCTACGGGAGCCGGACTCCATCATCAACTTCAACTGCTGCTGCAGGCAGACTCCGCCCGGACTCCTATGGGAGCCGGGCTCCGTCCCCAACTCCAACTGCTGGTAAGCACCGTCCGGACTCCTACGGGAGCCGGGCTCCGTCATCAACTTCAACCGCTGCTGCCGGCAGACTCCGTCCGGACTCCTACGGGAGCCGGGCTCCATCCACAACTCCAACCGCAAGGAAGACTCCGCCCGGACTCCTACGGGAGCCGGGCTCCATCATCAACTTCAACCGTTGCTGCCGGCAGACTCCGCCCGGACTCCTACGGGAGCCGGGCTCCATCCACAACTCCAACCGCAAGGAAGACTCCGCCCGGACTCCTACGGGAGCCGGGCTCCATCATCAACTTCAACCGCTGCTGTCGGCAGACTCCGCCCGGACTCCTACGGGAGCCGGGCTCCATCCACAACTCCAACCGCAAGGAAGACTCCGCCCGGACTCCTACGGGAGCAGGGCTCCGGCACTAACTTCAACTGCTGCTGCAGGCAGACTCCGCCCAGACTCCTACGGGAGCCGGGCTCCGGCACCAACTTCAACTGCTGGTAAGCTTCGTCCGGACTCCTACGGGAGCCGGACTTCGCTCCTGATTTTAATTGCAGGAAGACTCCGCCCGAACCCCTACGGGAGCCGGGCCTCGTCCCCGACTCCGGATGCAGACAGACCTCGTCCGGACTCCTACGGGAGCCGAACTCCGCCCGCAACTCCGACTGCAAGCGGATTCCGCCCGGACTCCTACGAGAGCCGGGCTCCGTCACCAACTTCAACCGCTGGTAAGCTTTGTCCGGACTCCTACGAGAGCCGGACTTTGCCCCTGACTTTAATTGCAGGCAGACTCTGACCGGACTCCTACGGGAGCCTGATCTCGCCAACTGCAGGCAGACTCCGCCCGGACTCCTACGGGAGCCGGGCTCCGTCCGCAACTCCAACTGCTGGTAAGCGTCGCCCGGACTTCTACGGGAGCCGGGCTCCGTCACCAACTTCAACCGCTGGTAAGCTTCGTCCGGGCTCCTACGGGAGCCGGACTTCGCCCCTGACTTTAATTGCAGGAAGACTCCGCCCGGACCCCTACGGGAGCCGGGCCTCGTCCCTGACTTCGGCTAAAGGAAGACTTCGCCCGGACTCTTACGGGAGTCGGACTCCGGGCTCCTCTCAAGTGGATAGCTAACCGCCCCTCTCCGCCAGACACTCCAGCCGAACTTCAGCCAACGGGTCTGCACTCCCTGGCGCGACGCAGCAACGGCCACGACCCTGCTCCACTTCCTGCGACGGATTTCGCACGGCTCCATTACTCTCTGGCAGACCGCTATGATGCCCACGATCCTGCTCCACTTTCTGCGACGGATACCGCATGATTCTTCCATCCTCTGGCAAGTCGCGACAACGGACGCCACTCCACTCCCTGCGGCAGACTCCATGTGGCACGCTTCGGTGATGGCCACGGGTCTACCCCACTACTCTTCACCACAAATTTCTTCTGACTGTGGGCGGCCCACTACCAGACAGTTACAAACGTCGCTATCAGTCTGTTGCACCCTCCGCCTATAAAAAAGGGGACCCCAGATACGTTATTTCCTAAGCTCTATTCTCTATCCCAAAACTCTACTGAAATTTTCATTCGAGCACTCCATTCTTGTTGAGGCAGAGAACTGACTTGAGCGTCGGAGGGTCTTGCCGGAGCAACCCCACCTCCGGTTTAGACTTCTTTTGCAGGTCCCGACGGTGACCGCGGCTTCCTCAACTCCAGCTTCTCCGGCGCGAGCGGATTTTTGCACCAACAGGATTGGCGCTAGAGGAAGGGGCTGTGTCTTCGCAGTATCCTTGTTCTTAAAGGAGCGCTCAACGGGACCGCCTCCGGGCATCTTTTTCGACGTCCTCTCCTCCTTTCTCCACTTGGTCCTTGCTTGATGCCTCCCCACAAGGCATCCACGCGACGATCCACGGCCTCCGCGGTCAGATCTCAGGCTCCGGCCTCACCTCCTATTTCACAACCTCTTCCTCCTCCTCCGACGATGGTGGTCGGCGCGGAGCAGTTTGATCTGCTAGCGTAGTAGGTCAAAGGCCTCACTGAAGCTGTGCAGGCTATGCAGCAGCCGCAGGCATCAGTGCTCCTGGAGAGGGGGTCATCGGAACACCAGAATCCGACGGTGGGGCGGGCCACTTGGGCCAGCCATCTCGTCTTTCCAGGGAAGACGAACCCGAGAGTGGAGAGCCCTCAATCGGATCACGACTCCACCCCTGGAAGATCCCTGCCCCCATTCTGCCAGAGGACCCTCGAGACCCGAAGCCGAGAGAATTTTCTGGACCGGAGACTCCAAGAGATGAACCGACAGATCGAAGAACTCCGCCACGCTCCCCCCACTTACGGTGAGGATATTTGCACTGACCCTCCCTTTTCTCAAATGATCACACAGGAATCGATCCCGCCAAACTTCAAGCTCCCCCAGTTCGAAAGCTACGACGGGACTTCGGATCTGGTTGATCATCTGGAAGCCTTCCGGATGATGATGCTACTTCATGGCGCTCCCGACGCCATTCTATGCTGAGCCTTCCCATCCACCTTGAAGGGAGCGGCGAGAAACTGGTACTCGACGCTGAAGCCGGGTACCATCTTTTCCTTCGATCAGATGAGCCACCAATTCGTGGCCCATTTTGTCAGCAGTCGGTGCCCCCGGAAGGGTTCGGAGTCCCTCATTAACATCAAGCAGAGGGAAGGGGAGTCCATTCAGGCCTACATCGACCGTTTCAATATCGCGGCGCTGGAAGTCCGGAACTTGGACCAATCAGTCGCAATGGCTGCTCTGAAGGGCGACCTTCAGAAGAATGACCTTTTGTTCTTTCTGGAGAAGAAGTACCCCAGGGATTTTACTGATTTGTTGGCTCGGGCTGAAGGGTACACCCGAGCGGAAGAAGCCTTCAAAATGAAGGATGAGGAGACCGCGAGAGAGCGGCAGGCGGGAGACTTGAGTAAGCCCGCAATCGAAAAAAGGTCGAGAGAAGCTCGACCACATTCTCGATCCCCTCCTGGGCACAAGCATGCCCATACTCCACCCCGGGTACACAGGCAGAGAAGTCCGGATCGCGGGGTTCGGCGGGGTTCTCCATCGGGAAGGTTCTGCAACTACACCCCCCTTAATGCCTCGAAGGCCCAGGTACTGATGGAGGTCAGGGAGCAGCTCCCTAGGCCAGAGAGGATGCGCACACACCCCGGGAAGCGCAACCCCAACAAGTTCTGTCTCTACCACCGCGACCACGACCACGACACGGAGGAATGCATCCAGCTCCGAGACGAGATCGAGGAGCTCATCCGGCGAGATCGACTCGACAGGTTCATCCGACGCCGGCCTGAGGGTAGAGAAGATCGGCCAAGGGCCCTGCCGCAATCTGAACCGTCAAGGAGGGAGGAGCAGCCCGGAGATCGGCCGCCAATCGGGACCATCGACTCCATCATCGGAGGGCCTCAAGGAGGAGCAAACCTTCCACGACCATGGAACTCAGGAAACCTGTAAATGTATCGCTTACGATTTTGCCTGAAATCTAAATTCCTTTCGACTTTGCATACTCCTCCCATTTGGCATGGATTTGTTACGACTGGGGATAACCCCTTCAAATAATTAAAACAAAGTTATGTTAGGAACGGGAGGAGAACCTCATCCTAACATAACTAAAATGAAAGTTCGATCATCTTGAGATCGGATTGGGGGAGAGGCCATACAACGTCCTAATGTGCCCCCACAGCCATGTCAGGAACAGACGGAGAACCTCATCCTCACAAGAGCAAAGTCAAGGGCCCGGTTCTTTTAGACCGGATGGGGGGAGAGGCCTTACAACACCCTAATGTGCCCCCACAGCCATGTCAGAAACAGGAGGAGAACCTCGTCCTAACATGTGCAAAGTCAAAAGCCCGGTTCTTTTAGACCGGATGGGGGGAGAGGCCTTACAACATCCTAATGTGCCCCTACAGCCATGTCAGGAATAGGAGGAGAACCTCATCCTGACATGAGCAAAGTCAAAGGCCCGGTTCTTTTAGATCGGATGGGGGGAGAGGCCTTACAACGCCCTAATGTGCCCCCACAGCCATGTCAGGAACAGGAGGAGAACCTCGTCCTGACATGAGCAAAGTCAAAGATGGTTGATCAGGTGCCCCAGAAACCTAATCAGTAGGCTTTGGCCTCCACTGTAAGGATCCGGTTAGGTCCAACCATTAACATGATCATACTTGGTGTATCTAACCAACGAATGATTAAGCCCAACTTTGGTTGGCTCACCTAACCACCATTAGAGAGATACTTCCAAGTCATCATATGATGAGTGATAATTCCATTAGTCAACAAGCACCAGGCCTTTGGGTCTGCAATGATTATTGAGTTAATGGACTCATTATCAAACACCTTAATGGGAGGCTATGACTCAGTTATCTCCATAACTTTATCATTTTAAGGACCTAATAATTTTAGAGGATTTAAATAATTTAGAGGATGAGATCAGATGAACCAGCTTATCATGATCCTCCCACTGGCTTCACCAAGTCAGCTTAAGGGAGACCATTAAAGGGGCTGGTCTAGGAGCACCTAAATCAGTCACACTGATTTACCTAGCTGACATGGGTCAGCTCGAATAGTCAAGTGATCCGATCAAAACATAATTTCATCAAGAGGCCAGGTAAGTTCGATCAGTGGGAGGGTCTGCCAAAGCTTGCCTTAGACACCATCAGAAATGGCCAGGTAAGCGGGCTCCCAATTAAAAACCACCGGTCTGGTTTACCTTAGACACCAACTGGTTTAATTAGTTTCGATTAGATCAACCTAACAGTTCGTGCTAGACCGCTTAGCCAAGAATCAAATCCATTTGGTTCTCGTTAAAGACATGGACTTGACCAACTACAACTATTGTAATTGATCTAGAGAATTCTTGACCTAATCTAAGATAATAATTGATTAGATTTAGTCAATTCTCTAATTAAGTCCATCTTTAATCTAACCATAGGTCTAACCCAATTAATGGACCTAATTCCCACTAACCCATTAACCCAATGTATTATGATTTGTGTCTTAGGTTCTTCAATTCACAATCCTAGAACCTAATCAAACAACTTCTTAATTCTTAATTAAGTTTTGAGCTGAGGGTTGGGTTCGGCTTTTCAAAAAATAATTTTCATATTTGTAAAATAATTTTACAATATGATTCTACCAACCATATTGCATGTTTGATTCATAATCAAGATGCAAGTGAAATAAACATGAAACTACTTTAGATCAAATCTAAACAGGTTCATGTAATTGAAACAATTTCAACTTTAAATAATTTTTTTGCACAAAAATTATTAACAAAGAGATTTTATTTCAGATTTAAACATCTTTTAAATCTAATAAATCATAAATTTAATCTAGATCATATCTAATAAATTTATGATTAAAGATAGATCTACACAAACTAGGACAACCTTTGCACTGTAAGGGGTAAACCTTACAGCAGGACAACCTTGCAGTTTGTGATTGATCTAAAATTTTAATTTCAGATTTAATAATCAGATTATAAATTAGATCTAATCTAAAAATAATCTAAGCATGTATAAATAATCATGTAATAAAGAACCTAGGCTCTGATACCAATTGTAGGAACCAGATCTAGGATTTCAGGATTAGATCTTGAAACTTTTTCAAGATCATACAGCGGAAGACTTAAATTGCATGATTATTACATGGAATTAAATCATAAATTAAAATATATAAATATAGCATGAACTACATGTTGATCATATCAACATATTTTTATACCACATCTAATGTATGTATTAAACAATAGATCAGATCTATTACCTTGCAAGTTAGACGCTCTAACCTCGCTGATCTGGGCTTAAGGATGATGTTGCAAGCCGCACATACGTCCGGCCTCTAGGAGTCGTCCACACGAGCTCACGAATCTCGATCAGAAGTCCTGCTTCAGGAAATCAGCACAGTATGCTAGTACTGCGCTGATCCTTCTTTGATGGTTGATCAGGTGCCTCCTTCTTGATTTGGACTCTTCCAAAGATGGAAAGTAGAAGGAGAAGTTTCAGATCTGAGATGCTCTCAGGAAACTCAAGATGGAAGGAGGAAAGATATGAAAATAAAAACCCTAATAGAAGACCCTCTTCTTCTTCACGTTTTTCTCTCTAGACATCCAAACTTGCATCTTTTATATCTCCACGACCCAAAGGTATTTCTCTCTGATTTTTGGATGGAAGAAAGGTATCTCCAATATCTATCTCCTCCTAAAATTTCATGAAGAAACTCATCTTATATAGAGAGATATGATAGAGTCCTTGTCTAGATCAAACACCTAGTCAAGGCTTATCCAAACATGGCAAGTTAAGGGACGCCCAACTCTTGAGCACCTCCTCCATATTTTCGTGCATGGATTACAAGAAAAGGATGCATAATGTATACCCTAAAAGCCACAAAAATTTCAAAAAAAATTTGGATAAATTCGGTGCAAAATTGAAAGAGTTTTGGATTTCTAAAACTCTATCTCATAGAATTCGAAATCCAAACTTATTCCTTTTAGATTTGATCCAAACCACCTTCCATGTAAGAAAGAAGAGAGGAGACCTTTTGTGAACGTGGGAGAGATCTGGGAGAGAGCTTTTGTCACACAAAATAAGTAGAGATTGGCGTTGAATAAGAGAGAGGGCGTGGAGAAGGTTTATGTGGCGCAAGGTGGAATCCTAGTCCTACTAGGATTCTGTCTCATAACTTATTTTAATTTGGTTTCCCAAATCAAATCAAATCAAAATTAGATCAACCCAATTAAAATAAGTCTTAACTCAATTAATAACCTAATTTAATCAGATTAAATTATATTTAAATCTGATTTAATTTTCTAATCAAATTAGAAATTAGATTGACCCAAGTCCTAGTTGAACTAGGACTAGTTTTTCCTTGCACTTGGCTTATCCAATAAACCAATTGGACTTGATCCAATCAAGCCCAAACCAAATCTAATTAAATTATATTTAATTAGACTTAATCTCATCCCATTGGCTTAATCAAATTAAGCCAATTAGCAATCAAATTGCTAATTGATCCTCCTGCAACACTTGCACTGGGTTAAATATCAATCGTATTGATCATCTAACCCTAGAACGATTCTTAATCGTTGATCAACCATCCGATCGGATCATGAACTCTAATGTGTGTGACCTCATAGGTCCGAACCTAAGCCGGTAGCATAGGAACAAATTCTTATACCAATCGAAGTGACCGTCTAGCAATGGTACCCGACGATCGGATAGGTCGAATGTGTAGAACAACATCCTTAGAACCCATGCGGATATAGTTTTCATATAATTCATCCCCTTGACCAAAATGATCATAGGACACCCCAGAGTTTAACTGTCAACTCTGATCAGGTTGTCCACATTGTATTTCAAAATATCAAATCCATCTGATGGATTACCCTGGCCAAGGTTTTGCTAAATTGAAATACAGCGACTCATTCTTCTCCAACTCTTGGAGTGGTCAATCCCATCTCGATCACACTCTGACTTCGCAAGTACTTGACTGTGCCCAGAAGCCTTCCGTCCCTGAATTAGAAATTCAGTTAGTCCAGTACCAAAGCACAGTGAGTTGCTTGCAAGTCGCTGAGGCGATCTCAAGTCTAAGGGACACTTATACCTATATCCCATCAGAGACATTCTCGACAGCAGAATGCTCTGGAGTTGGTCACGTTCAATGACGATGTACCCTTACATCTCACCTGTATGCCATACCAGTGTCTCCACACTCTTTGGTTAAGAGGACAACCAACCCATATGGCCTACAGCGACCTATGCTCGATAGAAGCTGTCGTCCTTATTAACAGCCTATCATTTGGTCGTGAACAGTTTTAAGGACTAATCGATAAATCCTCTCTTTATCGAATCTAAATAGTCCTAAGGACTTCATCATAACAACGGAGTTCATTAGAAGATGAAAGCTTATGATAAAAATGCCAAATATATTTTATTTATTAACAAATCAATTACAATACTTGGTTGCTCAACCGTCAACAGCTTGACGATTAGCTTTTTGGGACACATTTTCCAACAACTCCCACTTGTCCTAAAGCCACTCAGCACAGTATCTAATACCCATCTTCGACTTGTGGTTGTCGAACTCCTTTATTGCCAAGGCTTTAGTGAAGGGGTCGGCTAGGTTCTCCTTTCCATCGATCTTCTGAAGGTCGACGTCACCTCGATCCACGATCTCTCGGACCAGGTGGAAGCGGCGCAAGATGTGCTTCGTCCGCTGATGTGCTTTGGGTTCCTTCGCCTGAGCTATGGCACCAGTGCTATCGCAATAGAGCAGGATCGGACCATCGAGGGAGGGTGCTACTCCGAGCTCGTTGATGAATTTCCTCAGCCACACAGCCTCCTTCGCGGCATCTGATGCTGCGATATACTCCGCTTCAGAGTCTGCCACAGTATGCTGCTTGGAACTCTTCCAGCAGATGGCTCCACCATTCAGAGTAAAGATAAAACCCGACACGCTCCTGCTGTCATCATGGTCAGATTGGAAGCTGGAGTCTGTGAACCCCACAAGTTTCAGATCTGACTCACCATAAACCGACCATTGGTCCTTAGTATTTCTCAAATACTTAAGGATGGCTTTAACCACTTTCCAGTGATCTTCTCCAGGATCAGATTGGTATCTACTCACTACTCCTAGTGAGTATGCCACATCTGGTCTTGTACATGTCATGGCGTACATGATAGATCCCACGGCTGAAGCATATGGGACTCTACTCATACGCTCTCTCTCTTCAGGAGTTGTCGGACAATCCTTCTTAGAGAGAGAAATTCTATGGCCTATCGGTAGATAGCCCTTCTTGAAATTTTTCATGCTGAACCTCTTTAGCACAGTGTCTATGTACATGGACTGGGATAACCCAAGCATCCTTTTAGATCTATCCCTATAGATCTTCATCCCTAGGATGTAGGATGCTTCACCCAAGTCCTTCATGGAGAACTGTGATGACAACCAAACTTTTATTCCCTGTAGTGCGGGGATGTCATTCCCGATTAAGAGAATGTCATCCACGTACAAGACAAGGAATACCACAACTGGACCATTTGCCCATTTATAGATGCAGGGCTCTTCTCCATTCTTAATGAAGCCATACGTTTTGATCACCTTATCAAAATGCATGTTCCAACTCCGAGAAGCTTGCTTCAATCCATAAATGGATCTCTGAAGCTTGCACACCTTAGACTCATCTGTGGATGTAAACCCTTCAGGTTGTATCATATACACCTCTTCAGTCAGCTCTCCATTCAGGAAAGCTGTCTTTACATCCATCTGCCAGATCTCATAATCCAGATGGGCAGCTATTGCAAGCATTATCCGAATAGATTTGAGCATTGCCACAGGGGAAAACGTCTCGTCATAGTCAATACCATAACGTTAACGATACCCCTTGGCAACCAGACGGGCTTTATAGATCTCCACCTTTCCGTCTGCGCCGCTCTTCCTTTTGAAGACCCATTTACACCCAATGGGTTTAACCCCTTCAGGTGGGTCAACCAATGTCCATACATCGTTGTCCTTCATGGACTCCATTTCGGATTTCATGGCTTCAAGCCATTTCTCGGAATCAGATCTCTGCATAGCATCCATATAGGTGATCGGATCCTCATTATTCTCATCAAGTTCGATGGGATCACCGTCCCGGATCAAGAAACCGTAGTATCTGTCCGGCTGACGCGGTACTCTACCGGATCGCCTTAATGGTACAGGTATATTGGGCTCCGGATCTGATCTAATCATATCCGACTCAGGTTTAGCTATTGGTGTCAGTCCTTCTACTTGTTGAACTTCATCAAGTTCAACCTTAGAGGCAACGGTTCCTTCACCAAGGAACTCCTTTTCTAAAAAGATTGCCTTAAGGCTGACGAACACCTTTTGTTCATCAGCATGGTAGAAAAAATATCCTTTTGTCTCTTTGGGGTACCCTATGAATGAGCATTTGTCAGACCTAGGTCCAAGTTTGTCTGTGACTAATCGTTTGACATAGGCCGGGCACCCCCAGACCCTAAGGTGTGAAAGTGCTGGCTTACGTCCCGTCCATATCTCATATGGAGTCTTAATTACAGACTTACTTAGAACCCTATTTAATAGATAACAGACCGATTCGAGTACATATCCCCAGAAGGATATCGGCAAGCTAGCAAAACCCATCATGGATCGGACCATGTCTAACAGAGTTCGATTCCTCCTTTCAGACACACCATTATGCTGTGGTGTTCCTGGAGGAGTCCATTGGGAGAGAATCCCATTCTCTCCTAGATATGTGAGAAATTCACTAGAAATGTATTCTCCTCCTCGATCAGATCGAAGAGTTTTAATACTCTTCCCAGTTTGTTTTTCTACTTCACTTCGGAATCGTTTGAACATTTTAAATGAATCCGACTTATGTTTCATCAGATAGATATATCCATATCGTGATAGGTCATCCGTGAAAGTTATGAAGTAGAAATATCCACCTCTAGCACTGGTGCTCATGGATCCGCATACATCAGTATGTACTAGGCCCAAGAGCTCAGTAGCTCTCTCACCTTTTCCAGTAAAAGGTGACTTGGTCATTTTACCAAGAAGACAGGACTCACAGGTTGGAAGTGATTCACAATCACTAACTTCAAGGATTCCCTCTTGAGTCAACCTGTTTATTCTGTTCTTGTTTATATGACCTAGCCTACAGTGCCATAAGTAGATATCTGACACACTATCTAATCTAGGGTGCTTGCTAGTTGAATAGACTACATTAACAGATTGTGATAACATATACACACCATTGTTCAAATATCCACAAAAAATAGTAACACCATTCTCAATGATATTACAAATTTGTTTCTTTATTGAAATTTCATAATCATTTTTGGCCAGAAGGCCTACAGAAATGACATTTAAAAAGAAACTGGGACAGAAATGACAATCATTAAGAACAACAATATGGGATTCAAATACAAGTTTCAAGATTCCTAATGCTAGAACTGGAACTGGTCTTCCATCTCCAACGTTCAGGAACCTCTCGCATTGCTCGAATCTCCTACTGACCTGCAACCCCTGCAACAAATTGCAAATATGGTAAGGGCTACCGGTATCCAATACCCAGTCAGTTATATCACAAATAGAGAAATTGCAAGGAGTTATCATATAAATACCTTGTCCAGCAACAACTTGCTGCTTTCTCTGCCTGTTCGGGTCTAGGGAGGCAATGTACTGGGGACAGTTCCTCTTCCAGTGCCCCCGCTTCTTGCAAAAGAAGCATTCAGCTTGACTCTTATCGGGTTTGATCTTTTTGGTCTGAGACTGCACAGATGTCCCAGCCTGAACTTGCACCTTCTTCACTTTCTTCTTCTTGTTCTTCTTCCCTTTCTTAAAGGGTCGAGAACCAGAAGATGAACCTCCCACTAAGTTCACCGACTCCTTATGGAGTTGGTGATCTTTCTCAAAATTCTGAAGTAACCCCAATAATCCGTGGTAGTTTACTTCAGGCTTTGTCATTCTATAATGAGTGAGGAATGGGAGATAAGACTTGGGCAGCGAGTTCAGTATTGCATCTTTCTCAAGCTGCTCATGCAAGGGAAAGCCGAGCTTGCTCAATCGTTCCATCAGCTCGATCATGTACAATACATGATCAGTGACAGAGGCACCATCCCGTATTTTGGCATTGAAGATGGCACAACTAGTCTTGTGCCTCTCCACGTCATCGGGTGTGCCAAAGGCATCCTCCAACACTTGAAGCATGTCCTTTGGCTGAGCCGTCTCGAATCTGCGACTGAACTCATCGCTCATAGCAGCCAGCATGATACAGCGCACCGTGGTCCGATCACTGAGCCACTTCTGGTAAGTGTCTCTGACTGTTCCACGTGCATTGACAGCTGGCTCCTCAGGTGCAGGATCCATTATCACATATAGGATCCGTTCATGCTCTAGGACTATCTTCAACTTTCGGTACCAGCTACTGAAGTTGGGTCCCACCAACTTATCATTGTCCAACAATGATCGGAGCGATAGGGAAGTGGCCATATTTGCACAAAGGAGAACCATAACCTAATTAGTAATTGATTCATTAAACCTAAAGATTTGGACTTTAATCAAAAGGTTTCTCCCACTATTTTATTCGAATTGGTAGCCTCTACCTCCAACTGAGGAATTATCCTAATTCTTTAGCGGGTACTAGAATCCACTTAGACTGCACACAAGCCCAACTTTGGTTGGTCAACCCATGTACATCTAAGGGTAGGTTCATAACCAATTGTTTCTCTAAACAATTTCTAGTAATTTTAATTTTGCCACAGAAACCTAATCAGTAGGCTTTGGCCTCCACTGTAAGGATCCGGTTAGGTCCAACCATTAACATGATCATACTTGGTGTATCTAACCAACGAATGATTAAGCCCAACTTTGGTTGGCTCACCTAACCACCATTAGAGAGACACTTCCAAGTCATCATATGATGAGTGATAATTCCATTAGTCAACAAGCACCAGGCCTTTGGGTCTGCAATGATTATTGAGTTAATGGACTCATTATCAAACATCTTAATGGGAGGCTATGACTCAGTTATCTCCATAACTTTATCATTTTAAGGACCTAATAATTTTAGAGGATTTAAATAATTTAGAGGATGAGATCAGATGAACCAGCTTATCATGATCCTCCCACTGGCTTCACCAAGTCAGCTTAAGGGAGACCATTAAAGGGGCTGGTCTAGGAGCACCTAAATCAGTCACACTGATTTACCTAGCTGACATGGGTCAGCTCGAATAGTCAAGTGATCCGATCAAAATATAATTTCACCAAGAGGTCAGGTAAGTTCGATCAGTGGGAGGGTCTGCCAAAGCTTGCCTTAGACACCATCAGAAATGGCCAGGTAAGCGGGCTCCCAATTAAAAACCACCGGTCTGGTTTACCTTAGACACCAACTGGTTTAATTAGTTTCGATTAGATCAACCTAACAGTTCGTGCTAGACCGCTTAGCCAAGAATCAAGTCCATTTGGTTCTCGTTAAAGACATGGACTTGACCAACTACAACTATTGTAATTGATCTAGAGAATCCTTGACATAATCTAAGACAACAATTGATTAGATTTAGTCAATTCTCTAATTAAGTCCATCTTTAATCTAACCATAGGTCTAACCCAATTAATGGACCTAATTCCCACTAACCCATTAACCCAATGTATTATGATTTGTGTCTTAGGTTCTTCAATTCACAATCCTAGAACCTAATCAAACAACTTCTTAATTCTTAATTAAGTTTTGGGCTGAGGGTTGGGTTCGGCTTTTCAAAAAATAATTTTCATATTTGTAAAATAATTTTACAATATGATTCTACCAACCATATTGCATGTTTGATTCATAATCAAGATGCAAGTGAAATAAACATGAAACTACTTTAGATCCAATCTAAACAGGTTCATGTAATTGAAACAATTTCAACTTTAAATAATTTCTTTGCACAAAAATTATTAACAAAGAGATTTTATTTCAGATTTAAACATCTTTTAAATCTAATAAATCATAAATTTAATCTAGATCATATCTAATAAATTTATGATTAAAGATAGATCTACACAAACTAGGACAACCTTTGCACTGTAAGGGGTAAACCTTATAGCAGGACAACCTTGCAGTTTGTGATTGATCTAAAATTTTAATTTCAGATTTAATAATCAGATTATAAATTAGATCTAATCTAAAAATAATCTAAGCATGTATAAATAATCATGTAATAAAGAACCTAGGCTCTGATACCAATTGTAGGAACCAGATCTAGGATTTCAGGGTTAGATCTTGAAACTTTTTCAAGATCATACAGCGGAAGACTTAAATTGCATGATTATTACATCGAATTAAATCATAAATTAAAATATATAAATATAGCATGAACTACATGTTGATCATATCAACATGTTTTTATACCACATCTAATGTATGTATTAAACAATAGATCAGATCTATTACCTTGCAAGTTAGATGCTCAAACCTCACTGATCTGGGCTTAAGGATGATGTTGCAAGCCGTACATGCATCCGACCTCTAGGAGTCGTCCACACGAGCCCACGAATCTCGATCAGAAGTCCTGCTTCAGGAAATCAGCACAGTATGCTAGTACTGCGCTGATCCTTCTTTGATGGTTGATCAGGTGCCTCCTTCTTCTTGATTTGGACTCTTCCAAAGATGGAAAGTAGAAGGAGAAGTTTCAGATCTGAGACGCTCTCAGGAAACTCAAGATGGAAGGAGGAAAGATATGAAAATAAAAACCCTAGAAGAAGACCCTCTTCTTCTTCACATTTTTCTCTCTAGATACCCAAACTTGCATCTTTTATATCTCCACGACCCAAAGGTATTTCTCTCTGATTTTTGGATGGCAGAAAGGTATCTTAAATATCTATCTCTTTCTGAAATTTCATGAAGAAACTCGTCTTATATAGAGAGATATGATAGAGTCCTTATCTAGGTCAAACACCTAGTCAAGGCTTATCCAAACATGGCAAGTTAAGGGACGCCCAACTCTTGAGCACCTCCTCCATATTTTCATACATGGATCACAAGAAAAGGGTGCATAATATATACCCTAAAATCCATGAAAAATTTCAAAAAAAATTTGGATAAATTCGGTGCAAAATTGAAAGAGTTTTGGATTTCTAAAACTCTATCTCATAGAATTCAAAATCCAAACTTATTCCTTTTAGATTTGATCCAAACCACCTTCCATGTAAGAAAGAAGAGAGGAGACCTTTTGTGAACGTGGGAGAGATCTGGGAGAGGGCTTTTGTCACACAAAATAAGTGAAGATTGGCGTTGAATAAGAGAGAGGGCGTGGAGAAGGTTTATGTGGCGCAAGGTGGAATCCTAGTCCTACTAGGATTCTGTCTCATAACTTGTTTTAATTTGATTTTCTAAACTAAATCAAATCAAAATTAGATCAACCCAATTAAAATAGGTCTTAACCCAATTAAGAACCTAATTTAATCAGATTAAATTATATTTAAATCTGATTTAATTTTCTAATCAAATTAGAAATTAGATTGACCCAAGCCCTAGTTGAACTAGGACTAGTTTTTCCTTGCACTTGGCTTATCCAATAAACCAATTGGACTTGATCCAATCAAGCCCAAACCAAATCTAATTAAATTATATTTAATTAGACTTAATCTCATCCCATTGGCTTAATCAAATTAAGCCAATTAGCAATCAAATTGCTAATTGATCCTCCTGCAACACTTGCACTGGATTAAATATCAATCGTATTGATCATCTAACCCTAGAACGATTTTAATCGTTGATCAACCATCCGATCGGATCATGAACTCTAATGTGTGTGACCTCATAGGTCCGAACCTAAGCCGGTAGCATAGGAACAAATTCTTATACCAATCGAAGTGACCGTCTAGCAATGGTACCCGACGACCGGATAGGTCGAATGTATAGAACAACATTCTTAGAACCCATGCGGATATAGTTTTCATATAATTCATCTCCTTGACCAAAATGATCATAGGACACCCCAGAGTTTAATTGTCAACTCTGATCAGGTTGTCCATATTGTATTTCAAAATATCAAATCTATCTGATGGATTACCCTGGCCAAGATTTTGCTAAATTGAAATACAACGACTCATTCTTCTCTAACTCTTGGAGTGGTCAATCCCATCTCGATCACACTCTGACTTCGCAAGTACTTGACTGTGCCCAGAAGCCTTCCATCCCTGAATTAGAAATTCAGTTAGTCCAGTACCAAAGCACAGTGAGTTGCTTGCAAGTCACTGAGGCGATCTCAAGTCTAAGGGACACTTATACCTATATCCCATCAGAGACATTCTCGACAGCAGAATGCTCTGGAGTTGGTCACGTTCAATGACGATGTACCCTTACATCTCACCTGTGTGCCATACCAGTGTCTCCACACTCTTTGGTTAAGAGGACAACCAACCCATATGGCCTACAGCGACCTATGCTCGATAGAAGCTGTCGTCCTTATTAACAGCCTATCATTTGGTCGTGAACAGTTTTAAGGACTAATCGATAAATCCTCTCTTTATCGAATCTAAATAGTCCTAAAGACTTCATCATAACAACGGAGTTCATTAGAAGATGAAAGCTTATGATGAAAATGCCAAATATATTTTATTTATTAACAAATCAATTACAATACTTGGTTGCTCAACCGTCAACAGCTTGACGATTGGCTTTTTGGGACACATTTCCCAACAACTCCCACTTGTCCTAAAGCCACTCGGCACAGTATCTAATACCCATCTTCGACTTGTGGTTGTCGAACTCCTTTATTGCCAAGGCTTTAGTGAAGGGTCGGCTAGGTACTCCTTTCCGTCGATCTTCTGAAGGTCGACGTCACCTCGATCCACGATTCTCAGACCAGGTGGAAGCGGCGCAAGATGTGGCTTCATCCGCTGATGTGCTTGGGTTCCTTCGCCTGAGCTATGGCACCAGTGCTGTCGCAATAGAGCAGGACCGGACCATCGAGGGAGGGTGCTACTCCGAGCCTCGTTGATGAATTTCCTCAGCCACACAGCCTTTCGCGACATCTGATGTGCATATACTCCACTTCAGAGTCTGCCACAGTATGCTGCTTGAAACTCTTCCAGCAGATGGCTCCACCATTCAGAGTAAAGATATAACCCGACATGCTCCTGCTGTCATCATGGTCAGATTGGAAGCTGGAGTCTGTGAACCCCACAAGGTTCAGATCTGACTCGCCATAAAACCCAACCATTGGTCTTAGTATTTCTCAAATACTTAAGGATGGCTTTAACCACTTTCAGTGATTTCTCCAGGATCAGATTGGTATCTACTCACTACTCCTAGTGAGTATGCCACATCTGGTCTTGTACATATCATGGCGTACATGATAGATCCTACGGCTGAAGCATATGGGACTCTACTCATACGCTCTCTCTCTTCAGGAGTTGTCGGACAATCCTTCTTAGAGAGAGAAATTCCATGGCCTATCGGTAGATAGCCCTTCTTGGAATTTCCATGCTGAACCTCTTCAGCACAGTGTCTATGTACATGGACTGGGATAACCCAAGCATCCTTTTAGATCTATCCTATAGATCTTCATCCCTAGGATGTAGGATGCTTCACCCAAGTCCTTCATGGAGAACTGTGATGACAACCAAACCTTTATTCCCTGTAGTGCGGGGATGTCATTTCCCGATTAAGAGAATGTCATCCACGTACAAGACAAGAAATACCACAAACTGGACCATTTGCCCATTTATAGATGCAGGGCTCTTCTCCATTCTTAATGAAGCCATACGTTTTGATCACCTTATCAAACGCATGTTCCAACTCCGAGAAGCTTGTTCAATCCATAAATGGATCTCTGAAGCTTGCACACCTTGGACTCATCTGTGGATGTAAACCTTCAGGTTGTATCATATACACCTCTTCAGGTCAGCTCTCCATCAGAAAGCTGTCTTTACATCCATCTGCCAGATTCTCATAATCTAGATGGGCAGCTATTGCAAGCATTATCCGAATAGATTTGAGCATTGCCACAGGGAAAACGTCTCGTCATAGTCAATACCATAACATTGACGATACCCCTTGGCAACCAGACGG